>NC_061522.1:22445000-22447500 GCF_022379125.1 Scophthalmus maximus
CCCTTGGCAACACTGCTTGACAACAAAATGAACTAAAACACATTTCAAAGATGAATTACATCTATTCAACAGTCTCTAAGAGGGAACCCGTCATGATCCTTAAACACATCATTCACGAGTGCATATACAATACTGACTGATCCTGAAAGGCCCGGGCAGCGGGCAGCGGGCTCTTGCTGACCATCGCTGCTCTGCCACGCCCCTGCCCCCACCTCACCCTGTGGTCCGATATCATGTGCATAACAATCATAAAACGATATTGAATTTCTGTGGTAAGTGAAGAACCTCCATTTACATTGGAGACGGAGATTCTGGAGCGGATTGTTCATTTTGGAGAGGTGTTGCTTTATTTTTGTCTATTCAGTCAGTGTTGGGTTTTGTGTGTCTGAGTCAGAGCGAACAATAACCTATTGAGTATAATAAGGCTGTTATATTTTTAATAAACACAGCAGGCAGCTGCAGTCTGCGGAGACTCATAGCTAAATGGATGGAGAGATGGTCAATGACTCACTGTGGTACACTTACTGCTGATTACAGACACGCAGCACTTGCTGTGCATATGGCCTCTGCCTGTGTGTGTGCACGCACTGTCTGTGTGTGTGCCTCTACAGTGTGTGTGTGTGTGTGTGTGTGTGTGTGTGTGTCTGCTTGCACAAAAGATCTTTTTCATCCGGCAAGAAGCCTACTGTGTATCCATGCTTGTGTGCGTACTTTGTGAGTTACAGTTTTTCATTAGCACACAATAATATGTGTGTATGTGTCTACATGAATATGCACAGGCGCTTTCTCCTCCGGATTTCAAAGTTGTACGTGCAGTCCGATGTGTGTGTGCGTGCATCCCATTACTCTGTCTCTAAATCAAAGCCAGTCTTAGCAGTTTCTCCTCCTCAGCACCCATTGACTGTCCCAGTGCTCCCCACACAATATTACATATCTCCCCCACTCGCAGCTCACCGGTGAGGCTCGGCGGCTCACAACATCTCAAAACATGCTTTTTTCCTACCTGCGTGACGTCTTAATGTCTGTCAAACAATATGAGGCAGTCTCCCAGGTGCATCATAGCATCAGAGCAGCGGAGCTGGGGAGTGTTTGGACCTCGACTGTCTTCCAGCAGAGCAGCTCATAAAGATGAACCAGGGACACATAAAGAGGAGTTGTTGTTTCTTTTCAATGATCAATAAGTTTCCATTCTTAATCAAGTTATATTAAATCTCCAGAATTTAATATTGTGTGGATCCCTATAACTAAGTCATACCTCCTTCATAAAGTAAGACAACTATGAAAATTGATCTAGTGCTCATATTAATATACTTTAAATGTTTATTATATTACTGGTGTATTTTTATTATTAGCTGTAGCAGCTGATGAAACAGAATTTATAAATACTGCAGATTTTGATAAAAACATATTCACTGTAATAAGCCATATACAACTATTTTTGTTATATGAGATGAAGATATGTAGATTAAAATGAATATACAATATTTCTGATACGTGATGTAGCCTAACACATTCTTACTCTGGAACATGATATATAACTCAATCCAAATTTAATTTTCTACATATTGTATTACAAGCATACAACATATTGCCTAAACATTTATGTAGATTATTGTAACAATTATATTTTTGTCCTTTTAAAACAATGTCAAATCAGGCCACATGTCCTATATTATGGTTATGATTACTAGTGAAATAAGTGCTACTAAATAATAATGTCAGTGGGAAGAACACACACACATATATATATATATATATATACTGTAGATACCGTGATGAAAGGCATCGGCAGAGAAAAAAACAAAAGAGAAGGTGCAGGTGAATATATGAAATCATTTTCATGTGTTTCCCACTCACTTTATTATTATTATTTACCAGCGATACTTATTTTTTATTACCTTATCTACTCGGTCAAATTGTATCATACAACAGTTCTAAATAATCAATATACATGTGTGTGTGTGTGTGTGTGTGTGTGTGTGTGTGTGTGTATATGTATGAAAATCATGTGCAAATGTTTATGACATTCGAGAAATCAGTGTGTTGCATGACAATATATTTTAGTATTATGCATTTGTATTTATGACAAATATATGTTTATAACAGCTTGACACTGACATCTTGTGACACTGTATGAAATGTCTGACTCATATTACTGTATATGACAATGATGTGCACATTTTATATACAGTAGTATTTGGCCCTGACCACAGTTGAAACAACAGATGATTCACTTCAGGCTCCATGTTGCATCAACCCGCCGCCTCTTCTACTTAATATACTCTCCCGTGATGAGCTCATAATTTCTTATTTGAATCATACTGAACAGCTTCTGACTTTGTGACATTAGAGTGAATAAAGCCAGGCTCATCTCATCGCTTCAGTCTCTGGATATATGAATCCTGCAACACTTCACACTTCCTGTAGCCTTCTGCCTCTTATTTTATCATAATATCATGATTCATCGTGTGCTGTGTCTCCGAAACAAAGAAGGATTCAT
>NC_061522.1:22765000-22790000 GCF_022379125.1 Scophthalmus maximus
TTTAAAAAATACTGAAATTCAACTCTTAATCAAATTTAAGGAACAAAAATGGAACATGATAAAACATGGAATCGTAGGTTTTGAGCTTTTTATTTTTTAATCAGTTTGAGGGTTTTCGCAGTTTCATCAGAAACAAGATGCATCTTGTTCCTTTACTTAACCAATCTAATATTTTCTGAGGTAGAGTCAGAAATAGCTCTTTCCAAAACAGGAAAAAATGTCATCTGATGCAATGTGCATGTAGTGTTATGATTCTGCTGGATGTGATGTGTGTGTGTGTGTGTGTGTGTGTGTGTGTGTGTGTGTGTGTGTGTGTGTATGTGAAAATATTCTTTCCAATGTTCAATGAGACAATGTGTATGTTCATGAAAAGTTATATTCATTTTTATTCTGATTTGTATTTAATGCCCTTCAATGGAGGCTGGTGTGTGGAGATCATTGCTCTATTTCTTGGGGGGTTACATCTATCAGCCACGACATGGAAACCAGCTGATTTTTCATGTTGTTTAGACGCTATATCCTGCTTCACATGTAATATATTTTATTACTCAGTGACTTAATGAGACAACTACAGTTTCTCTAGTTTGGTAAAGGAAGAAAAATATAAACGTTAACATTTTATATTGCCAAATTATGACTTTTGGAGTTTGAAGCTCTTTCTAAAGAAGCATCTGTTTGAGTCCAGACTTCCAAACAGTGGATCTCTCCCCGTGGTGATGTCTGTTGTCGGACACGTCCACTGTCCGCCTGGCTTCGGGTCGGGGGCAGTGGACGGGGCAGAGTGGCAGAGGGACAGCAGATGTGTGGAGCCTATTGATCATCCGGGAGTTAGTTTTTGGTCTAACAGAAATTGTATTGTATACACACACACACACACACACACACACACACACACACACACATCTGGACAAACACAGTGGAGTTTCGTAAGGAGATGAGATGCTGTATTTAACGTCCTGGGGACGTTAGCGCTTTATAGGAGACACGCCGCATGGAAAAGTGAGTAATCGTCAAGTTTCCGTGAGTGAGCGAGTGAGTGAGTGAGTGAGTGAGTGAGTGAGTGAGTGAGTGAGTGAGTGAGTGAGTGAGTGTGTGTGTGTGTGTGTGTGTGTGTGTGTGTGTGTGTGTGTGTGTGTGTGTGTTAGTGTGGATGAGGGGTTTTGTAGTGTCACCGATGCTTTAAAGGAAAACATA
The DNA here is from genome assembly GCF_022379125.1 of Scophthalmus maximus. NCBI lineage: Eukaryota > Metazoa > Chordata > Actinopteri > Pleuronectiformes > Scophthalmidae > Scophthalmus > Scophthalmus maximus. Next base: position 22,766,195 of record NC_061522.1, read on the forward strand.
AAAAAGGAATGGTATGATAGCTAAAGAGACATAATTGAAAACAATAATGAATTCATATTAAAATAATGTTTCTTACATACTGTGTGACAAGAGGCAGCCAGGTTTAGAGTTGGACTCTATGGCGGACCACCCAGGCTGAACACGGTCAACGTTTTCAAGTGGCGTTCAATACGCAGCTCAACCATGTACCAGGCAATTTCGCAAGGGGAGCTGATAACAGAAGTCATCTATCAAACCGGGGGAAAGGTAGAGTCCGATCCTGAGGAGCTGGCAGGTGATCAGGGTACAACAAAGGCCTTTCTAAGAAACAGACACCAGACCCGACCAAGTCGGCGGATGCGTTGATATGAGAGTATTTGATACACTAAGCAGCAGCTTCCTCACATCACCTCTTTCCCGTTGTGCCGCTCTTTACTTCCTGAATGGCAACTGTGGATACACGCACACGTCAGCTAAACTGCAACAGCTAAAGTCTTGTAGGAAATGTAATCGCAGGCTGAGTGTCATAGGTCTGAAGGTGCTCAGCTGTCACTCTGCAGACCATCCACAGCTCTGTGGTTGAGGTCAGTGGAAGAATTTTATGGTTCAAAGTTGATAAACAGATTGTCACTCCAAACTTGCTCTGCAATAAACCAGACCATGATCCACACCGAAACCATAAAAGAGTTTAACAGATAGATGAGGCGGAATGGAATATCAGAGAGGACGAAAACATTAATACATTCACTGGAGATTTAGTTGATCTCAAGAGAAGCAGGGGAAGTAGAGAATAAAGGCAGAGCAGAGAGAGAGAGAGAAACCTCTGCATTGTGTGTTCTCCTGAAAGGAAACATGAGACCAGAGATGTCTGCCAGGCTCCCTCACACACACACACACACACACACACACACACACACACACAGATGCTGGTGTCTGGATCCACGGGCGTCCAGTTGGTCACTTGATATTGGTGATCTCAGCCACGCCAAATCAAAACATACATTATCTCAAGGCCTCTTTACATAGGGAGGTCAGGACCTCACAATATTACAGAGAAACACAACAGTTCCCACAATGAGCGGCACTTGGCGACCTTGAAGAGAAAAACCTTAAATGGAGAGAGGGAGACCTCCCTGGAGGCTCTGCCCACCATTCCACTTTTACAGACTCTGAACCACAAGTAGTCCTGAGTTTACAGAGACAAGTGATATATTGGGATGATATGGAACTATGAGCTCTGTACGATATGATGGAGCCTGATTATTAAGGGCTTTGAAAGTTAGGAGCAGGATTTTGAATTCTATTCAGAATTTTACAGGAAGCAGGGATGCTAACTGGAGAAATATGATCTCTTTTTTTAGGTCCTGTCAGAACTCGTGCTGCAGCATTTTGGATTAACTGGAGGCTTTTCACAGACTTACTCTGGAACATCCTCACAGTAATGAATTGCAGTAGTCCAGTCTACAAGTGACAAATGACTGGACTAGTTCTTCAGCATCCTTTTGAGATAGGATGTTTCTAATGTTCTTGATATTGCGCAGGTGAAAGAAGGCTGTCTTTCCTAGAGACTTGTTTTATGTGTGAGTCAAAGGACATGTCCTGGTCAAAGGTAACTCCAATGTTCTATTCAATTTAATGTAATTATATGCTCAGATAATGTTTCTCTGAGGTGTTTAGGGCCGATTACAATGACCTGAGTTTTTTCTGAATTTAGAAGTAAAACATTATAAGTCATCCAGGCCTTTATGTCTTTAAGACAGTCCTGATGTTTGTCTACCTGATTCGTTTCTTCTGGCTTTATAGATAGTACAGCTGCGTATCATCAGCGTAATAACGGAAATTGATGTGGTGCTCAAAATACTTATAAGGTATCGGTCCCAGCAAAGAACCATGTGGAACTCCATTACTAACTTTGTATGTATGGAAGATTTGTTGTCGCCCTTAACAAACTGAAATCTCTTTGATAAGTAAATGTGTCTTTCTGTAGTTTTCAAGTACATGCAGGACCGGTAGGCAGATGATAAGTGAGCTTTAAATATATTCACTGTCCTCCCCTCTCTTCTCTCTGCAAGTGTGTATGTAGTGTGTTCATGGTGTGTAAAGAGAGAGTTGTATAAGTGATACAGTGGGACAGTGAGAAAGACATGATGTAATGGAAAGGGATAGAATACCCCCCATAGAATGATGGAGAGGAGAGAAGTGTGCATCTTGTCTCTGCTAACCAGATTACTTCACGATATGTCAACAAAACACTTTATCCCTTTAGAATCACTAAGCTGCTTAACACTATAACCTTAGCTGTGTTACACAGAATCACACACACACACATGCATGCATAGCTATCCTCTTAGAACCGCGCAGACATTGTGATGGGACATCTTGAATCTAAACCCAATTCACACTTTACCACTAACTTGTTGTGACCTATTACAAATATTATAGAAATGATCATATTTTCGCTAATGTTTTTTAGAGCACAGCATGAAAGGCAAAAACAGTAAAACCGACGGCATGTTGTAGAGTATCAGGCCTCTGTTATGTGAAGAAACTGTCGAGCTGCTGTGGATCCTCCACTAACCAGTACATCGATGGTTCCGTCCCCGGCTACTTCAGTCTGCGCGCCAAGAAAACGTAACCCTACAATGTCTCCGACGGCTGTGCCAGCAGTGAATGAATGGTGTGTGGTGTGAAAAGCATTGTGTGAAGAAGTGTTGCGAGAATGTGTGTGTGAGTGGGTGTGTGAGACTTTATGAATACAATCCGATTACCATTTCCCTGTCCATGTGTGGTGTATGATGAAGTGACGTGAGAATGCAAATGAAGACGACAAAGATAAGTTGAATCAGTACATGATTTGAGTCAAGGTTTTGCATGTGTTGTTAATGTGGTTAACATGTGGCATAAGTTTATTTAATACATTTAATTTAAAGTAAATGCTTCGGCCTGATAAGACATGTGGATTAAAACATGTTCCAAACACAAACAAAACATGAAATATCATTGTGCCATGTCTCGATAAATCTTACAGTGAGGGTGTATATAAATAAATAAAGAATAACTTAGCTGCTTACTTTTCCCCCGCTGGCCTGCCTATTCTTTATCCTTGCGGAAAGCCCTGAAATTGTCATTCATAAGGCGATGAATGATGGCATCCACTGCCACCTGTCAGCTGCAGACCTTCCTGTGCGGCAGCCAGAGGGTGGGATGTGTCAAGAAGTTCTCTGGTGACGTGGCCACAAACAGGAAGGTCGACAGATGGAGACAGACAGTGATGGATGGATCTGTTCACACCACGATATCTACCATTCTTTTAGGGAAATTCACTTTGGTTCAACTCAGTAAAGTGGATACTTTTTTTATTTTTACTAATTTGATTCATACAGAACATTAACAAACAAGAGCAGTATCCAGTAATGTACCACTGTACAGTCAGTTTGTCTTAGCCTTGGACCGCGACGAATTCTGGGAGCTACGTCTGGATCTACTCCGTTGGAAGGTGATTTCCCAGAAATGTTGCCGGTCCAATCACAACCGATTATTTGATAGTGGGCGGGGTTTATACCACGACGCGGAGAGAAGCGACTTTTATGAACAACCAAGGCTGCTGCTGATGAACGAGCATTTGACCAAAATGCCCCAAAACAATTGGCAGCACTGGTTCACAGACATTGTGGAATCATCTTCCCATCATCTCCTCACTGTTCCGGTCTGTTGACATGGTCGCGTCGTTCAACAGACGTCACATGAGTGGTTGCTGTCACTTGCTTGAAGGTCTGTCTAAGATCCTAATGCGTCTGATTGCATTTTGGTCTGCGTCCGTCGGTAACGCCTCTTGGAAATCGAAAAATTAACTGAGAGGTCCCAGACTAATACGCATTGATTAGTCTGGCTACGTCAGGCTAGGTTTGACCCGATTCACAGCCGAATCACACACTTGCACTCAAACATCGTAAATAAAGAGCCTTGTGAAAACTCAAGAAATTGCATGTTGGATTGTTTCTGGAAAGCGCGACTGTAGCTCAGGAGGAAGAGTTTGTCCTCCACTAAGCTGAATGTCAGCGGTTCAATCCCGGCTTCCCCTGGTCCGCATGCCGATGTGTCCTTGGGCATGACACCTAACCCTAAATTGCCTCTGACTGTCTTCTGGCAGTGTATGAATGTGTGTGCATGTGACAGAAAGTGTTGTAATAGCAGCGCTACTATTCATTTAAATCAATCAATCAAAGTATATTTTTTGTAGTAGTTAAATAGTATAGTTAGGCCTAAGTGTCACAGGTTTGAAGGAGCAGGACCCAAATGCAGGTAAGGGAGCAATTTGTTTTTAATAACTAAGTAACAAAAAACAGACTTACAGGCTCAAAGGATAACTAAACCAAATTGAACTCGCCAAAACTCTAATCCAAAACTCAAACTCAGGCAACAGGACATAGGCCAAAACTCAGGGACATGGATGAGCACTGACACAGTGCTGAGCTGAACCATGACTAAACAACCAATCAGAACCAAGGGAAGCCCAAAGACCGACGCTGGAAGACGTTACGTGACCAAATAAGACACAGGTGAACAGGAGGTGTATGCAAGATAAAACAGGAAATACCAAACTCAAGAAGATTGAAACAGAAGGGATCACAGGAAAGTAACTTCACATAAACAGAGACGCACACGAGGAAGGGCCGTCAGAGAAATCCCCTATTCAAATTTGTTAACAGAAAGACACAGCATCAGTAGAGTACAATAAAGCTGTGCGCACTCGGTTGCAGCGACTCCTCCGGATCTGTGTGTGTGTGTGTGTGTGTGTGAGAACCCGTGTCCACGTCTACATCTGTGTTCCCCCCCCACCATGCGATGATAATATATACATGCACACATATACAAATGCACCAGCACTTTAAGTACTGTACACTTAGCATGTATAAATGCATCAGCACTTTTTACTTGGCACTGCTCTACTATGATTTTAATTTGTTCTTATGTGTCTGTTTTTCGTTGTTTTGTTTTTTAATCTGTTTTTAAAGGTGACATACACTACGGCCTACGGAAAACGGTATTCCACTCCCATGTATGCTTGAGTGTGTGGTGTGGACGTGACAAATAAATCTGGATCTGATTCTGAAAAGTACCTTGGGGCCTCTGTGTGGTGTTTTTAAACTTGAGTCCACTTGTTCCCAGTCAATGTGTTGTTCTTGGAATCAACGTATTCCTTCAAATTAAAGGTCTATAATCTGTCTTTTTAGGGAAAAGAAAAACAATTTCTTAACACGTATACAAATACATAACACTTTCAAGCAGTACCGTATCTGTCTATGCACATCAGATAATTAGTAACGTTAACTGTAAAATAAGAAACCAAAGTACATCAGTATGTGTTCCCCTTAACTCTCACATTGACATAGTTTTCAACTAGTCTGTATACTACAGTGGCATATAGAATATATAATATATTATTATATATAGTATATATTTATAATATTATAAAATTCCTGAAATTCAGTTATGACTTTTGGTTTTGGTGTACCGCCCTGAGAATTTCTGTGGTCGCCCCCCCAATTTTTTCATTCATTCTTGTTACATATATATATATATATATATAAGCAGGAAGTAAATGTTGCCTTGGATACAGTGAGTTAGTTCATTTTATATATGTTTACATTTTTGGAAAAGTAGGTTCTCAGGCAGGTTCTGAAGCATTTCTTTTCCAGGATTATTATTATTATTATGTATTATCATTAGAATCCACTTCAATTAAACAAATACCAGGTTTGATATAAGACACTTAATTATGTATTCAAGTATATTTTTAGTATCCTTTTAAATATTGCATCAGTATTGTTGGTAGATTACCCCAGTTGTGAGAAAATGGAAAGTACTTGGAACTACAAATAATATGTACGGTTTAGAATAATAAGTAGTCCTTAAAATATTTATATTGTTGGGTTATTAAACTATATATCAGGTAGCCTAACACAGTGTCGTTATGCTCACAACTTATTAACTCGTGCTGTTGCAAAGTAACTTCATGTATTAGTTGTCCAGTACAGTGCGCACAGACACACGCACTGGAGAAGATTTATCACTTCAATAACCAAGGTACATATGGAAGTACAGGGTGCGATATGCCGGGGGGGATGCGTGGGGTTTTCCCCCTTCTGGTCTACATATCCCCCCCTCTGCTGAATTATGTTTATCTCCAGGGGGGGGACAGAATATATCCCCCCCTCTCAGTGATCAATGCTACTTCACCAATGGACCATACAAAATAGCTAAATAGAATTTGTTACACTAAGTAAAGTGCTGTAACGTGAACAGTCTATAGTGCCTAGTGTCTATAGAACGATAAAATCAGACAGATGATGATTTACCTGATGATCCTGGTTCCATGAGCCTTGATCACTGCCCGGCTCGTCAGAATGTCACCAAGCACGAAGATTTGGAAAGGGGATTTAATTCTTGCATGTGTTGTTTTGTTGTGCCCGTGTAACGGTGACCAGACCGTCGAGTGCGTGCATTGTGTGTGTGTGTGTGTGTGTGTGTGTGTGTGTAGACCTCACTAGCGGACATGTTAAGAGACGTGCTAGTGGTGAAAGTATAACTCGCGACTTTGAGCTCCCTTGGTAGAGCGCCCACCCGTCTCCCATGCGGAGGTCGGGGGTTGGAACCCCGTGACACATAATAGAGTCTCCCCCCTCCTCTGCTTTTTACACAAACTGCACTCTGTGTAAGTAGCGATTATACATTCACCAGGATGAATTTAGAGACATTTTGACAGAGTTACAGGATGTTACAGGATGCACGCCCCTCACACACACACACACACACTCACACACACACACACACACACACACACACACACACTCACACACACACACTCACACACACACACACACACACACACACACACACACACACACACACTCACACTCACACTCACACACACACACACACACACACACAGCCCTGGTGCCGGTCATATTCAATAGCAATCTAGTGCTGACCAGAGAGATCAATGAATAACAGACCAACTGACTAAAGGGTTTAACTTGGCGCCAATAATGAAGATGCTTCTTTCCATCAAGTGGACATCAACATTGAATCAGTAACTATATAGCACTGCTCCCTCAGTTCTCTCTATTCATCCTCCCTCTTTTCTGTTCCCTTCCCTCCCTTGTTGTGGTCAAAATGCAGTTAATAGTTAATATACAGTGACGGTATAAGAAGTCGCTGTATATTAACTATGACTGATACAGTTTCAACTCTGTCATTAATTTAGAATTCATATTAATGTGTCCAGGGTAAGAAAGTAAAAACAGCAGATGGATTTACGCAGCAGGACCCAAAAAACAGGTTAAGGAAAAGGGGTTGTTTAATAAAAAGTTTAAAAGAAAAGACTTTAATGGAGAACAAACAAAATCCAAACTGAGGTAAACCAAAACTCAGGCAGAAGAACCAGTGGTAAAAAACTATAACTCGATTGGTGAGAGTGGCTCTGAAAAGACTTCACAAATAATCAAATCAACATATTTCATCTGATATGCTGGAATAGATATATATAAATACATATAAAGTATAAATTAGTAAATGGTGAATGAAGTGCTGACAGGTCATTTGACTGTAGGAGGAGACGGTGTTGTGATAGAAAAGTGATATTTTGTAATTATCCATCATGTTAAACAGCTGGATATCAGCTGACTGTTTTAATAATGTACTACACTTTTAGCAAGAACAGCAACGAATCAATCTATTCAAACTAATCTTCACCTTGACCTTTATTGATGATGACATTTAGTACAATACCAATACCTCATGAATCTATCAGATGCCTCTATAACATGGACACAAGCAACAGGTCTTCCCTTCCCCTCGCCTCACCTCAGCTCCTCTCCTCCTCCTCTCTTGACTTGTATTTCTCAGAACCCATTTGAGCTGAACCCATTACCATAAGTGCAGAGATTGAAGGAGCGAGTGAGGTGCAGACGGAGGGAGAGAGAGAGAGAGAGGGAGTGGTCAGGCTTAGAAATTCGACAACAATGTCTCTGGCTCTCGCTGAGTCGTGGGACCGGCTGATGTTGACAACCAAAGCTTTTCACTGCAGAAACCTCCTCTCAGTGTTTTGTCCACGCTTTAGTATTTTCGTCTCTTGTATGCAGATTTATATATTTATCTCAGACGCGAAACTCCAAATATTTTGCAAGAGTTGTGCACTGGCTTTGTTGGCAGGGTTGGTTGCTGGCAGATGCATCATATTATATACAGACGTTAATAAGTACAGCATTGTGTGTCCAGGGACTGAAAACCAAACTGTAGATACGGTCTCAGTTGAGTTGTTCCTCGTCATCATATTCCGGTGTATGCCTCGGCATTGGAGCGCTCGTCTCGTCGCGCCCTCTTGTGATTGGCTGGTGAACGTGTTCGTCCGCATCGAATGGGTGTATATATATACTTTGAATATTTGAAAAATAAATACCATAGGGCTATGTTTGACTGTGAGAGACACCGAGCACCAGACCTGTGAAAGGTGTGCTATTGCTGCTTTTATTGACATTTTTCATTTTTTTTCAAATTTAATAGAATTTGAAGACTGCAAATTGTTAGGGTTTTAGGACTCTGACAGGCTGATACTTGTAAAAGGATCCTTTAACAAAAAGAGTCCGAGCAGGAGCAGTGGTAGCAGGGAGCTGCATCCACCGAGGATGAATCCCAGGAACTTGGAGCGCAGCGAGGCCTGTGCACCCAAATGACCAACAGGTTATGCCTCCCATACACTAGACGCCTTTGAGAAGACACTGAAAAGACTTTTAAAAGACTTCAGTCTGACGCCCCCTCTCATCGTAAGACAATTTGTCATCAGTCACAAGCGAGTTTTTAGTCGCGGTCTAGCCACCGGCAGCTTTTAGACACTAGGTGTTCTAATGTGTGTGTGTGTGTGTGTGTGTGTGTGTGTGTGCGCGCAATGGTCTGTACAGTAAATATAAGCCAACAAGAAAAAGAGAAGACGCCGCAGAATGTGGAGACGACGGGAAAACATGCCGCAGCATCACATGGAGACTCCGGTGAAGCCTCGAACGCCGTGGTTTGGAAACCCCCTGGTTGCTCTGTCCCTGAGCGGCCCCCGTTCACGCAACCAGGTGGTTTTCGAAAAACCGCGGCGTTCGAGTCTCCATGCGACGTTGCAGCATGTACTCCCCGACCCCTACCCGCTCGTCTGCTTCCTGTTTGCTTCTGGAAAGAGCTCACCTACTGGTTGTAGACAATGTCCGCGTCACCATCTGCGTGAGCGAAGACTGAAAACTTAGGATGATATCAAACACGGTCGATTTTATCGGAACGTCGAGACGAGAAAAAGACGTAGAACAGATCAGATCACCACCTCCCACCAAACGATCGAGATGACGGGAGCGCGACTCAACTCCGACAAAACTCTCAGGATTTCATACAGACAATGGAAATTTGTCTAAGATAGTGAAATGGCTTGAAAGTCGTTAGCTGCAGCGTCTCCGACGCTGAAAAACGTGGCCTGGTCTGATGAATGTGCATTTCTCCTGAGGCTGCAGATGGTGTTGAGTCAGAATCTGGAATCTTCCACATGAAGCCCACCTGCCTTGGTGACGTGATGGTGTCGATCATGGTTCAAATGGGACAGTCATGTTCCCCCGTTCGCCATCTCCTCGCGTTTCCTTCCTGCAGGAAAGTGCTCAGAGAAAAAGGTCGTCTCAAACTGGTTTCATGAGCATGAGGGTGAGTCCAGTGACCTCCAGTGACCTCCAGTGACCTCCAGTGACCTCCAGTGACCTCCACAGTCAGTAGACGTGAATCCAGTAGAAAAGCTTTGGTCTGATGTAGAACAGGAGACTGGCAGCACATCAGTTGTGGTATTTCTAGTTGTACGGTGAAACTCAGAGTTCCTGACTTTCCAAGTATGAATGAGAGCTGGAAAATATGTTGATACCTTTGTTTGTCAATTAATAGATGATTATTTTGTAACTTATTCTGCCTTTTCTCTCTATTTATTAAATGATATCCTTTGGATATTTTATTTCTGGTTGGACATGAGCAAAAAACAGGTGCAGCCCTAGATGACCATTATTATTTTGTCATGAATTACTCAGTATTAAAACATTTACTTCTATTATTGGCAGATACATTATTAACAAAGTATTTCCAGACAACTCATAACGTTCACTCGGTGATTACAGATTTCTGTGGATAGAAATATGCCATTTCGTAAAAACTGTCCTTATAGACAAATGTTTTTTTTACATGGGTCTTGTGTTTTTGTCGTGACATTTCAGTCAGGTAAATGAATCAGAGATCGTAGACGTCTTTGAGTTTGTTGAAAGGGAAAAGGTGCTCTTCTGTTGCCCTGTGAATATGCAGTGGTGATAACTGATGAGTGAAGAGATTTTGTGTGTGTGTGTGTGTGTGTGTGTGTGTGTGTGTGTGTGTTGGTTGGGAGCGATTGGGAATATTCAAGGTGAGAACTGAGATCAGCTTTCAAGCAGATCAGGTTCTGATCAGGTTTCATATCTGTCACATTGCAATGGGAGAATTGTGTCTTTTCACACACACACACACACACACACACTTGCTCTATGAAACTGTTCTTCAGTTTTTTATAGACAATACAGTAAACTACCTGTTTTGTTACATTGTTATTCTATCTCCCTCTCTCTGTCACACACACTCTCACACACACACACACACACACACACACACACACGCACACACCAGTTAGTATGTCGAGCTGTGTAATAGCTGGATCAATAGCCGTGCTGGTCTTACAGGATCATTTGCACTCGCCAGCGAATGCTCTGACAGCCGCTACATCATTAGCACATTATACCTCTCACCTCTCAGTCTGGGCCTGTCCTGTTCAAACACGTAGGATATCATCTGGGATTGTTCCTCAACCTCAGCAGTATGTGAATTATTGTAACCATGACAACGAAGGTCACCTTAGAGTATTTATTCCAATCCAAACGTAACCATTTCACGACTGTGTATTATTCCACTGCTGAAGGTTGATGAAGCTGATCTTCATGATATTTTTCCTCCTCAACTTCTTCCTGCTTACGACAATATTTTCACAAATTCCCTTTGCCGCTCTTCATTTACATTGACTGTGCTTTATGCATGGCTGCATCATTATGTGTACATCATTAAAGACAAACAGGGACTGTAACGTATTCTCGACCGTATGTTTGCTCATTTGGCCTGATAGTAGGTGCATTCCTCGTCGCCGTGTGAGATTCAGTCCCTCACCGTCCTCGTGGAGGAAGTGTCATTTGGAGCAATGTGATCCGTCAGCAAATTTGCTGACAGAGATAATTAAATACTGTGCCGAGGGAATTGGAAGGTAAAGTGTTTACTGTACGGGAAAGACAGGTGTGCACGCTTCTTAGAGATTAGATTACCCGCTTACCAGCCTCAAACTACAGTGCCGAGCGTGGCCAGTCCACATTACTGTCTTCACTGACGCGCAGCCCAACGCTAAGATGTCCTCAAACTGATCCGCTGAACGCCGTGTGTGAGGGCCAGGGCGCATTTGGAACAGGTGCTTGGATTCGACGCAACAGTTCCATAAAACATTCACGGTTTTGGCAGGGAGACGGAGAAATAAGTCTGAGTGTCTGAACGTCTCACCCCGTCTCCCTCTGTTTTCTCACACACACACACATGCTCGTCTGGCCGAAAGAGTCTGGAAAGCTAGTGATAGTGTGGCTGACCTTAGCATATGGATGGTTTTACTGAGAAACTTCACACACACACACACACACACACACACACAGCCTCTTTTTTTTTCCTCCTTATTTTCATCTCTCTTCGTTGCATATGAACTCACGCTCTCCCACATCGCCTCGTCTGTCCTTGGCAGCTATTCCTCGTGTCATATGGCTCCGACTAAATGTGATTATGACACTAACAAAGGCTGTTTAGCTGATTATGTGTGTGTGCGTGTATGAAAGTGTGAGTGTGTGCAGGCCTGTTGTGTGGGCGGGCCGGTCTGTCTTCCTCTCAGACCAGCCATCTCGAAACAACACTCAGATTATTCCACTTCTTTCACTAACTCCCTCACTGTATAGCTTCATGGTAGTGTACAGAACAGCATCGTGGAAACAAGTCAATCATTTTCAGCGGGGACTATCCGTGGAAATATGTCCCAGATCATTCAAATACTTGAAACTAATTCTGTCTGGATAGATAGATGTCCATGTCCACCCTGTACCAGTCTCCGTCCCTCAACTGTGTCTGAGGTGTGTAACATCTCGTCGTGATAACGAGATAATGACTTATATTATAACTAATATTTAGTCTATCAGAGAACAGGAGAGCCGTGCCAGTCAGCCACCACAGCCGATCTCTGTCCCCTTTCCCCTGGATTTCCATTCAAACTTGTTAAACTTCTCTCAAGTCTGGTGTTCTGCATATTTGGGTTCGCGTTTCACTCGGTGTGCCATTCGCATTGCCCAACGGCAGTGACAGGAAATTTGCGCCGAGTCGCGTCTTTGCATTGACTTCAGCATGTAATCTACTCCAGCAAACTATTCGCGATGCGTTTGGTGTGAGCGCACCATTAGGCTGGATCCAGAAAGGCAGACTGCCACTGTGACCGGCTGAATGGTCCGGCAGCGTCTGACTGGTCTGTACTGCTGAAGCGGAGCCCGGCCGAGCTGTGAGCGTCCCCTCGGGTTAGACATGCTGCCCTGGGCAGCTTTGCATCGCGCATCTCAAATATTCCAGCAAGCATTGTCTGCATACTTTTCTCAAGTGAAACCACTTTCACACTGTCACAATAATCAGATTTTTACTAAGTGGTCATTGTGGCCATGATATCAATAATTCTTTTATTTTTAAATATTACGGTTATCGTCAATATCAATACATCAAGTGGCGACCCATTGTGATGCCACCCATTGGTTTGTAAACTGCCGTTCCGAAGCCTCGAGTTCAGCATTTTGACTTGTTTTTTTTGCAACCAGACGTGGGATTGGGTGGTTGGGGGGTCGGACACTTCATCAACTACACCTGCAACCATGCCCCGATTGGATGGTACCAGCTGTCAATCGGGCTGTATCCACCCTCCAATGTTTTACTCTAAAGTAGACCACAGTTTACAAAATGAACATCATGCTGTGTTGGAGAAGACTTGACACTAGTGATTGAACCATAAACTCCTTAGGAAAATGTTAACCTGCGTTATAAATCAAGTTCTATAGAAATGGACTTCTTTTTGCAACCTGTGGAGTCGCCCTCTGCTGGTGATTCCAGAGAATACAGGCTTCAGGCGCTAAAGCGTTGCCATTTTTCAAACCTGGTGACTACGTACATTTTTACATACAGTCTTTGGTAGAAGCTGACATGGCAGAGTACTGCATAATATAATGATAATAATAATACATTTTATTTGTCAAGCACTTTACATTTGAGAGATCTCAAAGTGCTACAAGGTTTTAACAGATAAAAAGCTCACATCATAAAAATGTGATCATAAAAAAGCAGCAGACAGCGAGGTTCATTAAAAGTCACAGGTTCTGCTAAAGACAAAACGTTTTAAGTCCTTTTTTAAAAACTCTCAGTCGTCTGTGGCGCTGGAAGGAGGTGGGGGAGTGCTGTGAGTCCAACACATTGGGGGCGCACGCATGTGCCCCCGCTCAGCTTCCAGCTCCATCAGCATGATGAGTGGATGGAGGCTTTTAACTAATCATATCATGTAGAAGAACAGGAACGAGAGCAGGAACACATCTGGAGCTGGTGTAAAGGGAAGGTTAAATGTACCTTTTCAATGAGTGATTCACTTTTTATTACTTCAATGTTTTCTTTCTCTCTCTCCATCGACTCCCCCACCCCCCGCCCGCTCAGGTCTTATCTCCCTCATATTGCACACTCAAGGTATTTGTAATCCGCTTACACTTGTTCAGCCTTCTTCTACATTGTAAGTTAATATTGTCCGTCGCTTTCTCACCCGCGCACGCGCACGCACACGCACACACACACACACACACACACACACACACACACACACACACACACACACACACACACAGATCAAAAACATACAGTAGCTATTCTGGTAAATGGTGATGAAGTGATGGACATCAAGGAAATAAGGTAATTAAAGGAAGTTAAGATATATGATATATATATATATATATGAGGGTAAATTAGAGAGGCCGTGCACAGGACATATAAGAAAGGATTAGATGGGAGAGCACATATATCAGTGTGACAAGGAATAAAAGAAAGAGTGGGGAGTGGCTGAACCGGGTTGAAGAGTAACCGCCCGTACGGGACGCTCTACGACGTAAGCGAACGCACCCGCAAGGACACAGCGATCATTTCATATCTGTGTGAGGGCAACAATGTATTTGCGCACAAGCGTACAGTTTGAGCGAAGCAGAATATATGTGAATGCAAGAAGAAACTACATGGCACAAGAAGGAGCTACTTGAGGGCGAGGGCAGAGTTTGAAGGAAATAAGGACAAATCTGTCAAATCAGAAAATCAGTAAAATAATGTTCTCAAACCGAAAGACCACGCTCTTGAATAAAGATAGTAAAATAACTCCATTTGGAAAATATTGATTGTGCTTATTTTAAATTGTCCCATGTTGGAGTGACTTTATCCAGATAAAGTCAATCAGTCTGTTTCGGTTGATTTGGTTGTTTCCAACAAGCTGTCAGATTTGCAAGGATAGATGTTTTGAAGCGATTGTGTTTTGGGAGATCTGATATTTGAAAACTTCTTGCGTTCATATTTGTTCAATATCCAGCCATGGATGTTGTGATTGTGGGTTGTCTGGCAGCCAGTGTGTTGGAGGCACTGGGGAGTTGGACCTGTGTGGCCTTTGGGTTTCTGCTGTCTCCACAGTGTCTCTGGGTTCTTGTCTTTCCCCCCGGTAAGTTTGTACGTGGTGTATCCAGAGTGTTAAGTTTCTGTCACAGAGTCAGGTGAGTTGTTCCAGCTGATAAGCTTCCGTGACGTTTTTGGTCATGAGGTGAAAGAAGCGGCTCTCACACAACTTGTTAATGTTGATAACAAGATCTCTGATGATGCCTGGTGCTGCGTTTTCATTGACGCAGTCACGTCTTCCACTCTTCTCTGTATGGAGTATTACATTCACCTGTGATCTAATGATACAGACTACTGAGAACATCTATCACATTTTGGATACATTTTTCTTTGGTGTTTATATCTATATATTCCTTTTTTAGCAAAGGAACAAAATCATTAATCCCGAGTATAATAACAACAACAAATATCAAATATATCTGTGGAAGTAAATTCAAAACGGACGTGTCTGTGTGGTACCAGTGACGGTCAAATAATTGTCTGTCACAACACACACACACACACACACACACACACACACACACACACAGACAAGGAGTGCATGTGTAACAGTACATCTTTGAGTGGCCATGAAATTGGCATATTTTCATAATGCACCTTTGAAAAGATAGTAATCTGTGTGGGTGTGTGCACTCTGTTGTGAATGTGTGTTTAGACCACAGGTGGGTAAAACAGCAGGTGGCCATCATTTATCCAAATGGTTTAATCCGCCCCCATATGATCTTGGTAATCACTGTTATTTACAGTGGGCTGCACAGAGGTTGGCAGGGTAACGTGCGCGCACGCACACACACACACACACACGCACACACACACACACACACACACACACACACATACGCACACACACAAACATTCTCCTGTGCTCCCTCATACACACACCTACAGGCTGCACTGGTCAAGATGATTACTGTGATTTTGTACGATGGCCAGGAGGCTGAAACACACACACACACACATACACACACACACACACACACACACACACACACACACAAACACACACACACACACAAGAGCCCCCCCTTTATGAATAAAGAACCAGATTTGTGTTTATTGCAAGTACGTACAAGGAGAAGAGCCGTAACGAAAAACCATACAATAAAAATTACACACATAAATATAAGAGGAAAAATCTAGAAGTATGTGAAACACGGAAACAACTGAGAGTTGCAGCAGGGCAGTGTGGTTCCTTTTCTGCACACCTCTTTCATCCTGCGCTCGCTCTATAGATGTGTCCATTATGGATCCCACACAATCACCCCCGCTCACACGGCCTATAAACACACACACACCCTCTGAAGGCATGTAGAGTTGGCATTGTGTGGGTCAGTGGGGCGCACCAGCAAATACATTGGTGTGAGAAAAGCCTCGCCGCTGGAAGGACAGAGATGGAGAAGAGAAAAGGAATAAGGAAACGACCCAGTGAGTCCGCACCAACACTCTCTTCCTGCGGGGGACTGGGATCTAAAATCGCTACGCCGTAGCCCATGTTTTTTCTCACCGACGCTGACTTGGAAGCAGTGGGAAAACGTTCAGACACGTGTGATTGTGCGGTGTAAGCCCCGCTCATTCAAACGCTCATGGACACTTTGCTCAGCGGGGCGCACAGCGCGTTTGAGCAAGAGAGCTCCTGGTGTCGGGTTCGCTTTGCTTTCTGGGACGCGGTTGAGCGGCGGCCAGTGACCGAGTCAAGGTCTCACGTGGATGAAAAGGGAGGAACGAGGCGCCGTCTTCCTGTGATCCCTCCCCGGGTTCACTTGGGTTTGTGTCCGTGTGAAAAGAAAGTGAACCAAGGGAAAGAACGAACAAACTCATTAACTGATTCGGACCAGACCAGATGAAGTGCGGCACCTTACGGAGAGATGGAACACTTTGTTTACCCAAAAGGTCGGCGGTTCGATCCCAGCTTCCCTTGGTCCGCGCGCCCATGTGTCCACTTAACCCTAGAAACTGCCTCGACTGCTCTTCAGACAATGTATGAACGTGTGTGAATGGGTGAATGTGACTTGTCCTGTAAACTGCTTCAATAAGCGAATAATAATAATAATACATAATTACGGCTGGGAACTGAATTTGAAGTGCAGGTAATCTGCATGTGCACTATGAATGTTGTATTGACGTGACCTTGGTTTGTTAAATGGTAAATGGTGAGAAACCCACGTAACACATCTTGAGATAAGACTGTTATCTGTTAAAAAAAACATTCTGCATATCTAGTATTTCTCAATCCACATATTTTTTAATATTCGATGACCGTGGCTGTTGTCGTGCAAATTGCTGACGTGACAATAATTAGTATGAGCACTACACGTGTCTAAGACCTGTCTTTACAGTATTAGTGGTACAGTAGGGTTTACATTTACATCACATTATTGCTTCCACAAATTACTGTTAACGTTGAAGCTATATTATGAATCGATTGATTTCAACGTTTTTTTTTTCTTATTTCAAAATCACTGTAGCAGCGTGGATGACACTACAGGGGTAATTGTGTTGTTTTTGCCGATTTAAAATTGAATGCAACATTGAGTTCAGACTGAATTTGAACTCATTTATCAAACAGGAAGGTTTCAGTTTCACACTGGCTTCACCACCAGGAGAGAAAACTCTGATAAAATGACCACTGTAAAACATTTGCACACCAGCAGTCACAATCTCCCCGACCCGTTGTGTTTCCAGTGAAGTATCAGCGACATATCTGCCTCTCGCGCCGTCAACCGGCTCCCTGGCTGCAGCCCTGCTCCGTGTGAGATCACTCACTAATATGACGCTCAGTTTTTGGCAAACACACTCTCATTGGCTTCCACTGAGCTGTATCAGGCCAGCCCGGTCAGCAGACCCTGAGCAGGACCCCCGGCCAGCGAGGTGACAGCAGACATGGGAGAATTACAATACATACATAGGTACATAGTGTATATAATAGGGAGATGTGCAATACCAGAAGCAGCGTTGAGGATTAGGGAGGATTCTACTCTTTGTACCCACGTGTCCTTGCCAATGGCCCCTGTGCCAAAATCAATACTCCATTAACCTCTGTGGAAGATGATGCTTATATCATTAGCTTGTGCGTGTGTGTGTGATGTTATAATGATGTCTAGATTAATAAAATATTTAGGGCGTTGTGCAGTTGTGACTAAATTTGTTTTTTGGGCACGAGCTGATTTTACATCCCAGAAGCAAATGAGTCCATAAAAGTGGACTGGATGAATGAAAAGCTTTTCTGCACCTTTCCTTCTCCTTCCTGTGTTCCCCGGCGTCAGGGTCTGGTCTCCATCTGTCGATTTTGAATTTGAATATTTAGCATGAATTCTAAAAAGTGAACTTTGCAAAAAGCCGAAAAGTCTGTCAGCCAGCTGGGGTTCTGATGTGACTCCTGTGTGTGGGCTGGTTTGGACCAATGACAGAAGCGTAGCCGTCACTCTCCCTTCTACAGTGAGAGGTGGACACGGTGTTGGAATCATTTACATGATGGCCAACGTGTCGGGGGAGTCACTAAGAAGCTACGCGAAGCTCGGTGGATTTTCCCAAATGTAAACGGTTAACGGCTGACACTATGTTTATTTGTTCATTTGTGTGAATATATTAAAAAATTGATTCTAGAGTAGAACATCCCTCCAGTCAAAGTGCCCAGTCTTAGTCGCATTCAAGCTATATGCTTAAGGAAATGCCCAAACAGAGGTATCGGACACTTTTTAATTTTTGTTTGAAATCCACTTTATTATTTAATTTCTATATTTCCTTACACAACTGGTGATGAAATTTTAGACTGACTTGGAGAGTATAATTCTCAACCCTGGATGAAGTACACGTCAGAGTCTCGTCTGACCTGGTGTGCATCAAAACAGATGCGATTTATCAAAAATGTTAATTAACAACACGTCCTCATCACGTTAATAGAAAAAATGTATTGCAGCTATGTTTGATATTGTTGTATTATATGAGTCAAATGTGTAGCAACAATGACTTGAAGCTGAAGTAATCCAAACTTCTTTCCAGAGGAGTTCCCAGCGCGCGGTCGGTATGAGAAGCACATGCGTTTTCAATTTCATGGTGATGCATGAATCACGCGTTTGGTCCAGAACAGGGCTCAGACGCTCACCCAGGTGTACGGCTGCTGGACCAACACACACCGAACACACAGCGCTGCCTTGTGGGGGCCGAGACCGGGGTGGGGGGGGGGGGGGGGGGGGGGGGTCGTAAACATTCAGTGCAAATGGAGAAGTAAAGCTGCAGTGGACATGTCAGCAGTTATTATCACACTCTTCATAATGCATAATGCATTGTGTTTTATGGTCTCATTTTATGTCTTTTTTTACTCGCTACGTGGGTGACAGAAAAAAATATATAGAGGGGGAAAAAGGTATGAGAATAAAAAAAACTAAATGGTTCAACACCAGATTGTTAATTCGCTTCTTTTTTACTGTATCATTTTTTAGTATGCTGTAAAAAAAATTGTCAGCAACATATCACAAATATGATCAAATATCATTGAGGTTAATCTGATAAAAAAAATCATATTCACTGTGTTTTTTTCATGCACAGTAAAAAATACACTGAGCTGCAGGAACACTCACTCCAAATCAAAACACAGCTTCTCTTTTTTGTTTGCGCTTATAGTTTCTCGAACACACACACACACACACACACACACACACACACACACACACATGCAGACATTCATCAGAACCTTTCATTGCTCTGCTGCCGAATCCCCCTAAATTAAGGCTAGTCACTCTCCCTCTTTCTTTCTCAGTACCTTTGGTTTACACAATAGTCTTACCCCCCGACGACACACACAGACACACACACACACACACACACACACACACACACAGGCAACACAGCACGTTTTCACTTGTGAGAGTGAGACAGAAAGGAATGAGAGCGCATGTGTGGAGCTGAGAGGTGTCGTAGCTGTGCTATGAATACATATGTGGTCGAGAAATCTGGGAGATCAGAGCAAAAGAATGCAGAGGGAGAGAGAGAGGGAGGGGGAGAGAGAGAGGGAGGGGGAGAGAGAGAGAGAGAGAGAGGGAGAGAGGGGGAGATAGAGGGAGTGCCCCCGCCCCTGCCTCTCCTCCTCTCCTCCTCTCTCTTCTGACACAGCCCCTCCTTCCAAGTCTTTCCCCCTCTCACGATTCTCTCCATCTCCTGCTACCTCACCCCCCCACCCCCACCCCTTCTCTGTGTGTCAGCCAATCCCAGGCCTCCCTCCGCTCCTGTGGCCTCGTGACTCCGCCCCCCTCCTCGGTCAAGCAGCGAGAGAGCTCCGAACTCACCGGGGGGAGAGAGAGAGAGAGAGAGAGAGAGAGAGAGGGAGGGAGGGAGGGAGGGATGGAGAGGGAGGGAGGCTCGCTCACTCTCACTGGGTCGGGCAGCGGGAGGACGCGTCCGGGGCGGAGGAAGAAAAAAGGACGAACATTATTTCACTTTGTTCAGCTGACGGAGCAGAGAGAGAGAGGGGAGAAAAGAAAGAAAGACAGACAGAAAGAAAGAAAGGAGCCCGGATAGGAACAGGAGCGTTGTGTCTGTGGCCGGAGGAGGAGAAGTGAGAGGAGACGTGAAGCTTTGTGAGGAGGAGACGAGGAGACGAGCAGACACCGGGAGACCCGGAGGTGTAATGCTGCCCCCCCCTCAGAAGAGACCCGCGGGGGGCCGGGGGGCTCTCCGGGATCTTTAACCCCTTCACTGGAATACTCTCACACACAAGGTACTTCTCCTCCTCCCTCTCTTACAGCTGCGCACCGCGCGCGCGCGCGCGCGTCCGCGGGCTGTGCTTTTTTGGAATTCGCCGAGTGTGTGTGTGTGTGTGTGTGTGCGCGCGTGTGAACTACAGACTAAAGAGTTATAGTGAGTGAGCCGACAGTCACACACGCACGTGTAGACACGTTCCAGTGGTTTGGCTCCGACGTCTGGTTCTGGTTCGGAGGGCCGTGGCGCGGGGGCCACGTTCCGAGCGGCGCCGGGCAGCATCGGTCCGATCCGGGGGCCAATCAGCGAGCAGGACCGCGGGGGGAACTGGCCGGTGTGTGCTGTGATTCCGTGTTGTGGACTGTGTTTCGTTCCCAGTTGTTGTTGTTGTCGTCGTCGTCGTCACCGGTCCCGTCGAGCGGAACCGGAGCTTCGTCCCGACTGACCGCGCGTCGTTGCGCACGAGGACAGACATCAGTATGGATCCATTTTCTTTCAACAACAAAAAAAAACAAAGAATGGAAAAAGGGCCCCACGGCAGCAGACTGAGTGATGATGGACAGAGTGAATGTAATCCGAGCAGACTGTGAACTAGTGTGACTCGATCTGCTCTATAGAAAACACACGGAGCGCGTAAAGGGAGGAGAGTGTGTATTCATGGCACAGTTGCTGTGCGAGCTGCGGACATGCTGCTGCTGTATCATTCTTATTTTTTCTCTCAGGTGAAGAGCGTTTTCGATCTCATCTCTGTTAAAAGCACATATTGTTTCTTTTATTCTAAACGACCAACGTCACGTCTTATTTACAGCAATCTCTTATTATTATTATTATCTAGAGCTATTTGGATAAACCATTAATCGGTTCAAGTAGTTTTTATGAAAGAAAAAGTCAAAATTCTCAGATCTCAGCTTCTTCGATGTGAGTATGTTCTGGTTTCTTTGCTCCTCTGTGACAGTGAACTAAATATCTTTGGTGTGTGGACGAAACAAAACATCATCTTGGAGTTTTGGGAAACACGATGGACATTGATCACCATTTTATGAGATTTTCTGGACCAAACCACTGGTCGATTGATCGGGAAAATAATCGATCATGAAAATAATCGTTAGTCGCGGCCCTGAAATGATCCTCAAAGCCTAAAAGTGAACACAAATGGTGATGAATGTAAACGCCTTCACCTTCCTGTCAGAAGTGAGTCGACTGTGTTTAACCAAGTCAAAGGTGGTTAAACACAGGAAAAAACATCAGCTTCCAGCAAAACACACGTCTGCTCTCAGCGTGGTGTGTGTGTGTGTGTGTGTGTGTGGTGAGGGTTACAGTGGCTGGACTCAGTGTTGTAGCTCAGACAGAGAGAGAGAGAGAAGACAGGCTTCTACTTTTTGCCTAATCATTTCCAGACGCACAGATTTGCATTCCATAGCTTTCTCCTCTGTGTGTGTGTGTGTGTGTGTGTGTGTGTGTGTGTGTGTGTGTGTGTCTCTCTCTTCTCCCCGTGTTCTCTGAAGTTTTTTTACCATCTCAATTAGAAACATAAATTCTGAGATGCTCCCATGTACCGTACGGTGTGGCGGAGCAGAGAGGAAGTGTGTGATGGATCGAGGGGATTAAAGTGTCAGTGTGGAGGAAGGGCTGCGGACGGGCCGGCGGCGAAGAAAGAGAGAACATGTGGAACCGATGATGGTTCCGGGCCTGTTCAGGAACGGTGAGATCCGCGGCAGGAATCTACCGGCTACACGTCAAATGATCCACACGCAGCTCAGCTGATTGTCCGCTGACATTTCACTGATTCTGTTTTTCCCACAATAGTTTCTGACACAGTTTTGGTTCTTACTTGCTCGTGGACATTTGTAAGAATAGGCAGAGCGTGGTTCTTGTCGTCAGTTTGGAGTTCAGCAGTATGATGTTTTTCATTTGGCACATTCAATATAGGTAAAAACCTCAACATCATGTCAACGATCTATAATATCTATAGCATCAGCCATTGGAGAAGCTGTATGGTTTTATTCCACAAATATCTCTGACTGTATTTGTTCACACATGTTTGAGGTAGTTCACAGTGAAAGAACAAAAAACTCTATTCACATAACCATATTTACATATATATAATACATATGAATGATAAGTGAAGCATATTATACATGTTTTTGTGTGCATTTGTTGGGTTTTACATGAAGAGTAACATTTTCCCAGTATTAGGGTTGTTGACACTCACAGATGGTGATGAGATGACGAGTGTCATGGTGAGTGTGGGTGTGGCTCAGAAACTGTCACGAGGTCTCTGAAGAGAGTCCCTGGTCACCATTCTGTCCGCACCTTCTCTGTTCCGCTTCCCCGGAGTGTTTTTTCGGTGGATCCAGAGCAGCGCGAGTTACGGACCAACCACGGTGAGACGGGGAGTCTGTCGGCACCGACAGCTGCCGCACGGCGGGCGCGAGAATCGGAACAACCCGGGCCAGGACACGTACACGTACACGTAGAGTCCACCCCTGCGTGTCGTGGTAGTTCATAACTACTTTAGTCAAAGCGGGGACAGAAATAGGAATACAATATGGAGCATTATGACAGCCAAGTAACATGTTTCTAATTGTACAGTAAAAACAAACAAACAGAGAAGCTCCAGTAAATGTCTGTGGAACTGAACTAATGAGTTGTTGTTGCTGTTGCTGTTTAAATCTTTACTTCTGTGACGATCTGAAATGAGCTGCCTGCTTGTTTTCAGTCGTAGTCATAAGGAAACAACTGCCTAACGTTAATTATGAGTGCCCCAGAAATAGAAAAACTGTTTCCCTTTAATGGCAATCAGTGTCCACATTTTTGAATAAATTAGACTTAAACTAGACCTTCATCAGTTCAACGACTCAATGCGGAAATTCAGAAACAATAATGTTCGATCGTTTCAAAGCCACCATAAATTATCGCCAATCATTTCCAACATGCAGCCATTTATTGAGATTTTTCTACTTGTTATGCACTAAATAATAAATACATACACTATATATAATATTATATTATAATAAATGTATTTGCGGATTACACAGACGGTATTTGACTGACTACTGGGGCAAACAATGTGACCAGCCAACCATTTTATCACCTGCACGATCCCACCATTGCTGCAATTGGCGGAGGCACGCGCTTGCACACACACACACACACACACACACACACACACACACACACACTCCCGGGGCATGCGTGTAGCTGCACGGAAATGTCGACATTCACAAGAGCGACCATGCGCGTCCTTCCAGGAGACACAGTGCCGTGTTTCTGGTCGAGCTTTGATAGC
>NC_061522.1:22792500-22872500 GCF_022379125.1 Scophthalmus maximus
ACTACTTAATAATTAATAATTAATTAATTGATTATCAAAATAGTTGGCGATTAATTTAGTAATCGATTACTAATTGATTAATCTATTAAGTGTTGCAGATCTTGTGTAATAATAACACACACACACACACACACACACCATACCCTTTCCTGTTTTAACTCATACGTTGGACCATTATTGTTTAATTTTAATCACATTACATTCCTTGTTATTTCCCCTGGGTAGAAAATGTTTAATGCTAAAATGGATGAAACGGTCCGGAGCAACTCCTGCCCTTCACCCGGGCCCTGTTGAGTTCCTGCGTGTTAGCCCTGCTTTTCCCAAAACGACCTCCACTGAACGACCTGCCTCGGTGTGCGTCTGTGTTCGGGTCTCAAGTTGACAAAAAGACAAGATAGGGAGTGCAGCAAGAAGCATTTTGACTGCACCCTGCATCCCACTTCATGGCTCATGAAAACCAACCTTGCTGTGTGAAGCACTGCGCTCAGTGACGCTGTTGAGTATGAAGCATGTGTATGGTTGTTGATGTCAGCCGGGAGGTCATCTGCCACCCCAAGAGTTCAGCATGGACCTGCAGCCATGCACCTATTGGATGGCACTAGCTGTCAATCACACTGTGTCCAGGCTCTGAAGAAGACCATCATCTACTAAACCAACCTCATGATGTATTGAAGAAGACTTGACTCTAGAGCTTCAGACCATAATACTCCTCGGGAAGGGAAATGGACTTTGCAACCAGGGAGTCGCCCTCTGCTGGTGATTCCAGAGAATGCAGGCTTCAGTCTATGATCACAGCCTGCGCACTCACAGGAATAAAACTAAATATCATCATCATCATCATCATCGCAACCCTTTGGCTCAGCACTCTGTAGGAACGAACTGGCAACTTTTATTACTTCCTCTCATACCCAACACACACACACACACACACACACACACACACACACACACAGAGATAACCCCACCACAACCACATTTGTTGTTGTTATTATTACAAAGGCTTAATTGTTTTATTCACTGTATCTTTTTTTATTATTCAAGGCAGAAGAGTGGCTTAACTGTATTCTCAGGATATTTATAGCTATTAATATATATTTTACAAAATGACTTTTGGACAGAGACAGATGACAATTTAGCACAGTGAGATCTGAATGTTACGACCACTCTCGCTCTGGTTTATTTTTGCTATTCTTGAAAAAAATCCAATCATGTATATATACATTTATATATATGCATGTGCAGTATTTCACCTGCAGCTGCCCAATCCCCGGGCCGATCCCCCGATCCCCCTGCTCCGGGTGATCTCCAACTGAGACTGTGAATTCCTGAGCGACAGCTCAGATGAACACACGCGTGTACTTGTAATGACTGACCTAGTAGTGTGGGTCTGGGTGACTACACAGTAGAGCCATTCTTCTCCGTGTCTGTCCTCTGCCTCAGTGTGTGTGTGTGTGTGTGTGTGTGTGTGTGTGTGTGTGTTCCAATAGCCTTTCCAATCGGTTGCAGACTGGCTAATTGGCTTGAAACTAATTGACCTTGGCTCCAGCGTGGCACGTTACAGGTGGCTGAAGCGAAACCCTCGGTGCGGCTGTGAAGAATCCAGATTGTCGACCGCGTGGCTGCGGTAGAAGAGAAAATACCTTGGGTGCGTACGTCCATTAGAACCAGTGTGTGTCAGAAGGGGTCGATTTGTCCAAATGGAAAAAAAAAGGTCATAGAAACACTCAAACTCATGGTCTCTCATAGTCATGGTTCAGTGTTTGGGAAATATTCAGAGTAATATGAAGAGTTCTTTGATTTGTTTTTAACTGTTAAAAAACATTTGTCCAGGCAGCCGTCATCACAGGGTGTAATTATTCCTAACCTTTCTCGATGTGGCCATCAGATGAATGTGTTGTGATGTGCTCAGAAGACAAAAAAGTGTCACGGTGAGAGCGCAGTTTGAAAGACAAGCAATCATGTTCTCCGACATGTTTGTGTCTCGGAGTCATAAATCCCCCCCCCTTTGCTGGCCCGCTGCCTTCAGGCTAATTGCCCCAAAGAGTTACAGCACCATAAAGCCACTGCACTGAAGTGAGACGTACTCTGTCGGGGGCTGTCTCGTTTGGCACGGGGGCCACTTGATTTAGTCAGTGACGTCCCACCGAGACGTGGCAGCGGACTCGGTGAAAAGGGATAAAAGAGCGCACGGTTCCGGATAAACTGCACCAGGGCCAGGCCGGAGGCCGGAGGCCACACGAGCCACAGAACGGACCCGCCCCATCGATCTACGCTGATCTCATGCGTGACCTCTCTGGAATCTAACCCATGGAAATCCGTCGGAGCCACGGACAACTCACATCCCTTCGACAAGGTGGGAAAAAAACCATGTAGTTGGGAAGAAACCTCACACCGTCTCAAAAAATGGTCGCAAAAAAAAGGCGCAGTCTGGAGCCCCGTTGCTGGCTGGCTGTCAGACTGAAGTTTGTTCAGCTGTAAGACCATGATGAAGGCCACCGCCTGTCGGAGTGTTCCTGTTATTTTGTCCAGCCCCCTGTGCATATTTGAGCTGGAGAATAAAAGCTCTCGGCCTTGAATTCTTCTACGTGAGTCTGTGGCCATTGGCCAACCAAATACAAAATGGGAGCATCAGGGTGAGTCTCGATCTGCCGCAGCCCTGCATGCCACGAGTCTGGATGGCTTTTAATGAGCCAGGGTTCAAGGGTGAGACGATATATCAGGCATTGGGTTTCGCCGTCTGAGGAAACTGAAGATTCAAATAGCCCAGAAGTGAGAGAGTATTTACCTTTCAAGGACCGCAGTGGTGGAAATGTGTTGGTTGTAAACATTACCTTCATCTAAACTGAGCCGGCAGGGTTTTTATGAAGAAACACCTGTTATCCCACAGGTCACCCGTCAAAGATCCAATATGCTGCACATTCACAGCTCCGTTCAAACGCAGGGAAGGGTTTGTCAGTTCAGCGGACCTGCGGGAGGAAATCATCTGAGCCGTCAGGGTAACAAACTCCAAATGACCCTCCTGGAGCCATTTTATGAAACAGGCACAGACCTGAAGTAGAGACACACACACACACACACACACACACACACACACACACACTCACACACACGCACACACACACGGCCACAGTGTACCTGAGTGAGACCTTGCTCTGATTTAGGTCACTAATCCATTACCACAGCAATGGCCTGTCTGCAAATCAGAGTCCTGGGCTTTGTCGCCCATTCATCGGAAAATCAGTATCCACATCTCTGCATCTCTGGATGGGAATGGATTTAGTCTCTTTCGTGTGTGGGTGAGAGAGAGACAGAGAGAGACTGCAGGACAGTGAGTAAATGTGTGCATCCGCATAATAAGGTTGCATTTGTGATGTTGGATTGTGGTCGGCATATTGCTGCCTAAACAAAAGCTTTGTGCAGGGAATAAATCTGTGCAATAAGTGTGTGTGTGTGTGTGTGCGTGTGTAAAAGAGAGCGAGAGAATCAGCAGGGTTATGAACAAATTGGTGGGTTTATAAGCCAAAATAGTTGTGTTCAGTTAGCACAGACTGATTCAGTTACAAAACCTTGACCACTCACAGAGCTTTTACAGTACGAGTCACATTCACCCGTTCACACACACATTCACACACTGCCAGTGTCTCGTTTCTCTCTTTGTTGTTGTTGTGCCCCGGGTACGGGGAGGCCGACGCTCACCGCGAGGCCAAAACCCCCGAGTCGTGACGTCGTATCCGCTGGTTACAAAAACGTGTATTGCTTCAGAACCGCCGACTGTGTCATGCGTGCGGACCGGGGGAGGTGTCGATGTAACCGTCTGTATCTCCTGGGCCACAGCCGCCCGAAAAATAGTGATCCCACAATGCAGTGGGAGGGTGCTCTGCCTGACAAGATGGGTAGATAGGTAGATGTACTTTATTCATCCCCAACTGAGAAATTCCCGTGGTAAAGCAGCAGGAATCAGTCACTCAGCACTCCTTACAAAATACTAAAATATAAGAAATACAAGTGTGAAAAATGTAACTTCGGAATGACACAATTTCCAAGGTTTTTTTCTGCATTGTTCAAGCCTTGTTTATTGTTAAGTGTCTGCATTGTGTCTTTGAGGGTGATGCGCCCACATAAACTCGCTCTCAGCCACGCCCTTTGCTTGCAAACTGCAATAGAATTTTTTTGAAACATTGTCTGTAATAATTAATGCAGTGGATGTGTGACAAAAACGACCGAACGAGTCACCAAGCATTAAAAGCAGGGTCTTCTAAATCAGTTTTTGTCCTAAATGAGGGAACTCAGCTGCACTCTGCAGCAAGCTTCTTAAATGTCTCTTAGCAGCGGTCCTGCCTGGGACAATACAAGAACAACAGTTCTAGTCCCAGAATCTTTGCAGTGACTGCTCTGCGCTTGCTTTGTGCTGCAGCTGCGAGACTGCCGCTCTTGGCTCATTTTAATGTCACCCTTATTTTGTCTTGATTGAGGCAACCTGCAACAGAATTGCATCCTCATTGTTGAATAAGACGCGACATCACGGAACTGTTCTTCTTCTTCTGCGGCGCTGAAGTCAGCAGCTGGTGCTGCGCTGACGGTGTCACGAATCCAGTCAGATTCTGTCCGATCCTCTCTTTGTCGGGCAGAGATGTGGGTTTTCATACATACGTCTTCAATGGATGATGTTTTGTGAAAGATGTGATTTTATCTCCCAGCTGTGGGACGTGTGCCGGGTGCCTTGCATCTGCAGATTTAGTTCTGAAACATGTCTCTTAGGTATGTAAGTTTCATGAGGAAGTTGTTATTGTTAAACGTTTGGGCAAGTTCCTCTCCCTGTTCTTCCAAGAAGATTCTGATTTCACTCCGCAACTCCCACAACGCCCTGGATGAAACGTTGCCACGTGACAGCCAGCGGGACTCAGTGGTCCCGTCTCCTCGCGCAGTGCGGAAAAAAAGGCAAGTTTTGATGTAGTTGACTGTGGAAATGATGTCTGTCTTAACATCGTTCAGCTCGGGACTCGGGACTCGGCTGTGTTGATGCCGGAGCGTCTCTGTGTATCAGACAGTGTGTCCACTGCACAATGGGGGAGACTCGCTTGACCAGCGCTTGCAGCCCTCCTCGTTTCCCAGCCAGTGCCTGCGCCCCGTCTGTGCAGATTAGTGGTGGGCGATCTGGCCAAAAGATCATACGACGATCTTTTGGGATAGAATCATGCCCCACGAACCATCTAGGCTATCCAAAATAACAAACAAGTGAGCATCTTAAGTCAGAAATAGACAAATTTAAGTAAAACGTATTGAAAACATAACAAATGTTGTCTTTGACTTGGGCCAGCAGGAGTAGGGTGTACTTTCACTTTCACTTTCACTAAATGTTCCCACAGATCGCTCGTGTTGCGGCCTTGACTTGCAAAACATCTGTTACACTTGTGGCAACAAGTGTTGTCTCCATCGATTTTGGTGAAGAACAACCAGACTTTTGACCAGTTCAAACCTCAGTGTCCAGAGTGTTTTTGTATGTGCTGACGGAGATAGAGACGCACAGATCTCTGCTCAGTACACTGGTACTCTCTCCATTCCAAAAATTATATCTGTTGGTTGTGATGAATGCATGCGCAGTTTCCTGCAACAAGACCATCTTGTATTAGAGTCATTACGGTGTCTGCGTTCTCCAGAGTGTTGCAGAAACTTCCCCGCGATCTGTACGATTCCTCTGAAAATCAGATCGTATGCCGAATTCAGATCGGTGACGACATAAGATCGTCGGATCCCCACACAGTCCTCCCATATCAGGTCAGCCTCTTTCAAGGGTTGTGTCAATGATTTTGAGCAATTCATCTGCAGCGTTACACATTTGCTGAAAAGCAAATCCTCTCAGTCATCAATCATCGTCAGCATCAGTGAATCTGACGTGTGTCATCAACAAACAGTCTTTGTCGCTTCATCCATCGGCAGAGCAAAACGCTTGTCTGGTATCTCGTCATGAAGCTGCTCCTCCATGTCTTTAGACATGTCATAAATAGGCCTCGCGTCAGTATTGTTTGAAAGAGGAATATGGTTTAGCTTGCTGGCTGTTGCTTCACCAGTCATGGGAAGTATTAATTCCTCAGCTATAGTGTGCAGCTTTTGACTCTGGGCCACTCGGCGAGCTACTTGATGAGAGGAAAGTTGAGCATTTGAAGGCACAGAAGCTGATGGAGTTGTTTTCATTCTGAAGGAATCAACAGGCTTCTCTTTGTGTTCGGGATGTGTCGACTCCAGGTGGCGGTCTCACACGGTCTGAAGCTGATATTTTGAGACACGCAACACACTGTGGTCTCTCTTCTTCATTGTAACGGTGAAGCCAAGGGCGAGATATGCCTCGTCATATTTCCATCGTCTGCCCCTCCTTTTACAAACCTGTCCATGCTTTGCTAGCAGTGCAGCATGCATCATTTGTTTGCATCCGCCACCCCCATTCCCCCAGTTTGGGAACCACTGGTATATGAGTTCATATATGGACGGTAAAGACAATAAAGTAATTTTGTAACTTAGTAGTAATGTTACATTACTATTTTAGAAAGTAGAATCTATGTCCACCACCTACAAAAAATGCGGGGTCCATTCAATTTTCACAACATGGGTATCCTTCTTTGTGAAGAATCATCGTCCCTAACGTGCACAAAGGAGTGAGGGCCATTCAACATATTATATATATGTTATAATATTATTTATTTTGTAGGACACATGGTTGAACTACCAACATGGGCATTACATTGGAGTAGTCTTTCTCATCCAAACGGTCTCTCTCTCTCTCTGATATCCCAAAATTCCTCATCGCTCATCTAATTCTGTTGTTACTCATGTGGTGGTGGACATGTAGCATCCAATGAGCTTGTCTGAGCTCACGTCCAGTGATGTCCAAGCAGGTCAGCGTGAGCTCTCAGGACTCGTCTCCATAAGAACAAACCAAACAGTGAGCCGGAAGTTGAGGCCTGGGTTGAGTTATTTGTAGAATCAATTTATTCCCTGCTAACATATACAATATTCCTGAATGAGCTTGATTGTAGCGTTTCTCCAAAGATGACGTCAGCTGTTCATCTCTGTCAGCTCTGTAAATCCAGCTGCTCACCAGTGGAAGAATCTCGGGGCATGTCGGAATCATTTGAAGCCATCACCTGTTTGACTGCCTGCAGCAGTTCTGTACACTCAGTTCCTTAACATCCTTCCGCCACAACCGCCTGGCAAATTACAAACGCAGGGGCATCTGCCGCAAGTGTCGAGCGCGGGGAACGGGGATGCAAATCATGAGCTGGAGTCTCGCTCACTGTAGGTGGAACAGGGACAACTCCAAATACTGAATATTTCTCTTTCAAACGCCAGTCATCACGGCTTCTCTTTGTAAGACGCCGCCCCAGTGATGGACGCCGCCCCAGTGAGCACAGATCGCAGGACAAGGGAGGGGGAGATGGATGATGCAAACTCAGAGGAGAGGAGAAAGAGTGAAGTGAGAGTTGAACGGGTGGGGGGGCGGGTCTGGGGTAACGAGAGGAATGTAAGGAGAGCGGCAGAAATCCTATGACGTCCCGACAAAAGAATGAGAAAGAAATGTCTGTGTTGTGACAATTATAGACCTCAGGAGAGGAGGGGAACGAATGATGACAAACCCACAGAGAGACACACACACACACGCTGTGAAGTGGCACAGCGTGTCTCCACAACAGAAGGTGACGGGAACGGGTTCTTTTCTTTTTAATCATTCTATTAAAAAACGCTGATGCACTGAAATGATCTGTACAGTTAACTGGTGTGTTCTACATATAATACACGTATACACCACTCAGAGGACAGAGCTGAAACAATGGACGTGACACACACACACACACACACGCACACACGCACACACGCGCCCGCGTCTGACAATGGACTTCCATGTGAAATGACAGCAGGGTCGGCGTTTGCATTTTAATTGCTGACCCATTTGTCTGGATGAGGAGCGCTCTCCAAATCTGACAGACACACACACACACACACACACACACACACACACACACACACACGCCAGCAGCACACACAGATGTACTCACGAATTATTTTAAAAACACGTGAACATAATCCAAAACATATGACTCATAGTCTCATAATTAACTATCAAGACTTCTTCCAATTAGGAAGAAATCACTTTTGATGGTATGCCTTGTCGTTCACTTGTACACGCGCAGAGCCCCTGTCAGTGTGCGCTGGTTGTAGGCTCCATGGCCCTCGGGTGCTTTGCTTCATATTCGGTCCGTTAAATCGATCTTGACACAAGTAGAATTAGATGGAGACGAATGAGAACAATGGAGGCGAGTCATAAAAGGCCCTTTGTGTCCGTCCGTGCTCTGCTCTGTGCGTCCGCGCTCCTCCTCAGAGAATGTAGTTGTGAGTACATTTCTGGAGAGCGGATGGATTGTGGAGCTCCGGGAAGGTTGTGTGTCTGCTCTCGCTTCACCTCGCAGCTCGCAGGCGGACACAGCAGCCCGTAAGAGAGGCGGCCGCGCTGCCCTTTTCAGGGCTAATACGTCCATTAGCTGTACCAGTTATCGGCTGAGGGTCGCAGGGGCTGGGGAAAATCCCAGCTGACGCGGGGAGTGAGGGGGTCAGTCCATCACAGGACCGACATACAGAGACAAGCAACCCGTTCACACCTACACCTAGTCTCCAGTTCACCTGCATGTGTGTAGAATGTGGGGAGGGGATTCCGCTGGGAGGTGACGGTGACGGTGCCGACCACTGGACCACTGCGCCACAGAGGGCTCAAACTGAAATTTTCAAATAAAAGCACAATGGCAGCTCATTTGAAAAAAATTATTCAATAACAATAATACTTATAGTTATTTTAAAAATGAAATAACATACAAGAAATTGTTCTACCAGATAATGAATCTCTTTGATTTGCAGTTAGTATTTTTTTCCTCTACATTTACACACACGTGCACATTCTATTTCATTTTTAAATCCATCACCGATGTATTTATCTTCCTCCTTTCTTGCTTTAAATGAATTCATACTCATTTAGCTGCAGGGACTTATTTCAGTTCATGTAGTAAAGCATATACATCCATCCAACCTTTATTAAAAGCGTGGTGCGGTCGAGTGTATGTGTGAGACCTCGTCCTCTCTCTAAATGTGTAATAATAATTTGGTGTTCAGCGTGTTAAGACTAATCTCTTACCCTTGAACCACTGTCTACCTGGACAGAAATAAATCATCCTGTGTGTGAGAGTGTCTGAGCGAGCGGCTGCAATAAATCACCGCTCCACAGGTTTTCACCAGTTCTGCGCTGCAGTACACTGATTACAGGGAGAGAGAGAATATCTGAAAAAGAAGGAATGAGTAAAGGCGAGCCAGAATCCCCTCCAGGGGAGGGGCTGGTCGGAGAAGAGAAGAGGGGAGGAGGATGAGAATATGAGAGAGAGGAGCTATGGATGGACCCACTCGTCTCACAAGTCCTCAGTAACACACACAGTTGGATACAAGAGACTAGCTCCTGCACTCACACACTCTGTGTTCATGAGTGTGTGTGCAGGTATATCATTTGGAGAATCAAGGCTTCAACGCTGAGTATATTAAAGTGAATAAAGGTGTGTATACTGTATATTTGGGGTTCGGTTCCATACGACACAGTGGCGTCACAGTTCGGTACGTTTTCGATACAGCAAAAAAGTAGAAATGCCAGAGAAATGTCCTTGATTTTTAAAAATGTATTAAAACTGACATGATATAGTACGATGTTTTTTTTTTGGATTACTTTAAACAATGATGGAGCTTTAACTGACCCGTCTTCTGGGGTGTCTTCTTAGCAGCATCCAAAACAAAAGCAGTTCCTTGTAAAAAAAAAAATATGTGTAGTATTGTTGTAGTTATGAACAAATAGTAAAAAAAGTACAAAAAGAAAGAAACATCTATATTTTGTTTTATAAATTACATTATACCATAAACGCAAACTACATTTGCTTGATATATAAAACTAAAAACATTGTGTTACCGTCAATGTATATTCACTTTGAATAAAGACAGGAGTATTCTCTTCAAAATATTTTAATATTTTGTGCGGTCCTTTTAAAAATATGCGTCACCTTTTAATACAAGGAAATAAAAACCACAATGAATTTTACAGCCTGTAAAGCAGATTATTATATTTTTACATGTTAAAAATTAAAGCAAAAACCCCTGAAGAATAAATTAAAAACATGGGCTATTGGATTGTTTTCTATAACCCTAACCACAAAAAAAATGATTGTACATCGTCCCCTTAAAACTTGAGATATGTACTGTTATAGCCATCATGTGTAAGAATAGAGCTTCTAACAGTGTTAAAGCTTTGAAAAATGACAAGAATATATGAATGTCACATTATTCAGAATCATTCCAAATACAAGAAGAAAACCAAAAATAAACAAGGAATAATACATTTCAAACCACGGAGGTGCAATCAATGAACAAAGGTCTGTCACTCCAGTCAGTTTAGGAAAAACCATTACCATTATTAATACTGTTGGATTTCTGGCCATTGTGAATGAAGCTTTTGTTTTTATTCATATGGATAATATCAGCGCCACAATGTGTATACAATACCACAGAAAGTGAGAATCCTGCTGACAGAGAAAGTCTGATATTAAGGCCATTTCAAAATAAAATTCCAGGGTCCTATCCTGAATACATGCTTTAAAACAGAACCAAAAAGCAAGTTGTATCCAAATGTCTTTCTTGGGTTAAAATGTAGAGCTTGACACTGCACACCCTGTGTCATTCATCTCCATGAATACTTTCTGCAGTGCATTCAAAATGATTTCTCCTGGAGAGTTATGGATATGGATGTAGTGTCTTCTAGATGCAATGCTTTCACCACAATGGGTTGGCAAATGAAATATTGCTTTTATTTACAACGTTGCCATGTATGTAGTATGAAGCAAATTTGATTCATTGTGCAAGTACATACCTGATCAAGACGTAAAGTATATATATTTGTCTCAATCAGCTTGCTGTGGTGTTTGTCCAAGGAAGCGAGGAGTCGCGTGGATCATTTGTGATCCTCATGAATTTATTGTAATTACATCACTTGTTATGTTACAACTTTGAGGTTCATGAGGGTTTTTTTTTCAAATGGATTGGTTTGTCACAATTTTTTTAGCAGTTTTGTTGTGATAGGGGATTTATGATTTATTACACTTCATTCAAAAAGTGACTTGCTTGGCTACATCCGAGTTATTGTAGAAACCAAGCTGAAGGGTGTGGACAGGAGCTCTGCATCATCTGGTTGGCTAGTCACTAAGGCATAACATATTTGGGATTTCTCTTTAAACATACATGACAGTAATGTTCACGTCATCATTTTGGGACGTAATCAGTTTGGAAATATGGCTTCCTGTTCTAAAAACAACTGTGAACCTGATTTCCCATTTTCCTGAGACAGCATTATCCTTAATTTTCAGTAACATACTGTAATTGTACAATAGTGCGTTATGCAGAAAAATGAAGGATTCAAAAATTCCACTTATAATTTAAGCGAATCTAAAGCAGTACGCGTTTTATAAAAATCTGCAAATATTACCTTCCATAAGCTGGCACTTTTGTGTGTGCCCCCGGAAAAGAAATCTGTGTTTTCGGTGCAGCCCAGGCTCCGTATATGAAAAACAAAGAAGATGGTTCGGACCGCACCACACAACAATATGAGTGCAGTTTGTAGACATCACTCATCGAAACCATAAGAGACGTGCTAGGCCTAGTTCACAAAATTGATATTTCTTAATATTCTGCCAAGAGCAAACAGAGCAAAGTCGTCATGTAAATGAAATATGAAGCTACCCTTCATAACTCTGGATTCATATACGTGCATGGGGCACAGCTGCCTATCCCTAATCTAGTATTAATCCGTCCCCTTAGTGCTAATTTAAACAGAGTCACTGCTCTGAGATTACCTGATCGGAGGAGGAGGAGGAGCATGAGCTCTTTTTATTATATATTATTCGTTTTTGTGGTGGAGGTCTTTTCAGACTGTATTCACAGAGCGGTGAACAGACTGCCACCTGCGACTGTGTAAACAGGGGAGACGCGACAGGCGAGCACACGTCCGCCCGCACGAGTTCCGAGAAATGAAGCATCACTCTGAAACCCGAGTGCCCCTGGTATCTCACAGAACGCATCGCCACAGGAGCATGCGGAACATGGAGCAGTGACAGGTAGATGTAAAGCACGTACGGCAACTGAATGAGCACGTCACAAAAACACGACAGAGCGACTGACTGGTTGTTTGATGCTGGAACCGTCGCCGTCACACCACGATACAGTGAAGTGTAACACGCAGTGGTCCATAAT
The DNA here is from genome assembly GCF_022379125.1 of Scophthalmus maximus. Lineage (NCBI taxonomy): Eukaryota > Metazoa > Chordata > Actinopteri > Pleuronectiformes > Scophthalmidae > Scophthalmus > Scophthalmus maximus. The sequence continues at coordinate 22,804,819 of NC_061522.1, forward strand.
GTCATTGTATTGTAAATATTCTGCTCAGATTTGTCTATGTGTTTTCAGATGGTTTCGGCAGAAATGCGGGACATGTTCCATCATTCTGTTTTGAATTCAGTGTTTTCAACAGTGGGTTGGCGTTTGAAAGATGTGCTGCAATGCACAGTGTTTTGCAGTCGTTGGAGTATGAATGATAAAAGTAGTTCTTGGATTTTGGAGAGTGTGGTCACTGAATGCATTTAGTGTGAAAGCAAAGAAAAGTGATTCTCCGTTCGGTCCGCAGAGAATCTGCTTCACTGACTGTGAGGATTTTGACAATGGGACCTCAGTTTGCACCAGTCAAACCTCTGGTCTGAAGCAACAGTACTATACAAGTCAAAGTGTTTCCTTTAATTGTATCCAATGGGGGTTATTGGTAAACTGGCAAATTAGACCCCGAGTCAAAAAGTCATTTTATTTTGAGCGTATTGTCAAATTTGTTTCTCCACAAGGTGGTGACCCACAGAAATGATCTCGAGGATAAGGGTCGGGACCCCCCATTTAAGGATCTGTGATTTTCGATAACATTTCTCTCAGCAGCAACGCTTATTGTGTTGGAGAAGAGTGCAGTGACCTGCAGGCGGAACGACCAATGGCTAATACTGCAGGCTCACGTTTCCAAAACAATTATCATAAAATGACAATTATATTATATATTTCAATAATTTATGAGACAAAATAGATCGTCAAACCAAAAGTAGTTATCAGGACAGGCCTATTCGTCACAATTCCCTTAGACTGCAATGTCAATTATTTCATTCTAACTTTTTTACATTCACCTAACGTGAAAAGGGAGTGATTGTAAACAGCAACATGTGGAAGTCGCATGTGAGTGCAGTGAAACGTTCCATCATAATAACCACAGACTGAATGGCGTGTGTCACATGTCGCAGTTGCTCAGGCAGCATGCAGCTCCAATCAGGATAATTATGAGCTAGTGAAATATAGACAATTAATGCAAATGGTGATCCAAAGAGTACCATCTGTTCTGCTCTGCTGCACACACACACACACACTCACACACACACGCGCACACTCACACACACACACACGCACATACACACAAACACACACTGACACACACACGCGCACACTCACACACACACACACACTCACACACACACGCACACGCACACGCACACACACACGCACAAGCACACACACACACACACACACACACACACACACACTCACACTCACACACACACGCACACACACACACACGCACAAGCACACACACACACACGAACACACACTCACACACACGCACACTCACTCACACACACACACACACACACGCACATTCACACACACACACACACACACACACACACTCACACACACACACACACACGCAGACGCACACACACACACACACGCGCACATTCACACACACACACACACACACACACTCACACACACACACACACACGCACGCACACACACACACACACACAGTGAAACAGAGAAAGGGAGCTGGTGAATTACAGTGTGCAGGACACATGGACACGGAGATTAACGATTTCATCGACAGATGAGGGATGATTTGATTTGGTCAGTGAACAGACGAAACTTCACACACCAGCAGCTGGAGAAACACTAATCGAGCACAGTCGCACACAGTCAAATGCTGCATTTTATTTGTTTTAGCTTCCAACTCCTCCACCATGGCACCACGGACGTGTAGAGTCATGCGAGGAGACATCTAGGCTGATGTGGTTCTGTAGGTCATTGTTTACACAGAACCACCAGATTCTTATACGATGAAGATATGGTCTGTGAAGAAAATGAATAGGACACATTTTGAGAGTCCAATAGCGTATTCCAAGACTTTGACAGTGAGAATGTGATTTGAAACATCTCAAACAGGGAACATTTAAGTTCATTGTGAATGCTGCCACAGGGGAAATGATGAAATGGTCACAGACCTGATTTTGGCCCAATCCCATTTCTCAGTTCCCCTACCCCTTGCTACCCCTATGTAACGCGACGCGTCATCAGTAGGCAGACGGGACGTGTTTTCACCGGAGATTCTTTTTTTGCTCTTCTTTTTCAACATGCCTGGAATGACGGCGATTATCGTGGTAAACACGCTGTTGCAGTTACTATGGTGACGTACCCAGAATGTTCAAAGAACAAACATGCTGATTACAGTTTGTTGGGATGACAGGACCGGTGAATCACCCCGTGGTCTTATAACGACCAAACAGAACCTTTTCTTTTGCCCTTGGCTCCTAGGAAGAAAAGCGCCGCAATACATTGAAACGACGAACAAAGGTTGTCACACAACTTTGTGAGTGCCCTGGACATTTTGTCGTCCGACTTGCTGGTGATTTGCAAGGCACTTCTCACAGCCCTCCGTCTGGGGTGTGGGTCTGGAAGATCTCCGTCCGGAGGAACATCTAGCCGAGGGGAAGGGGCAAGGGGTGAAATGGGATCGGGCCTTACTTTTGCTCTTTGATCAAAAATGTTGAATGTAACAAAACGCCCCTAACCTCCTGAACCCTGAAACCAAGTCTTAACCCTTCAACCACGAATGTCCCTCTAGTCAAACTGGTCCCCATAGACACACACACACACACGCACACACACACACACACGCACCACACAACTTGGAGGTCACCGTTAGCCTCCGGGGCAAAAGCCAAGCAGTCAGTGAGCACACAGAGGAAGTGCCTGAGTGTGTCCACACGTGCCCTTCCTCTGTGTGCGTGACCTTGTTCGTCGGGCAGACCTCCGTAGTGGGATTGTGACTGCTCCTTTTTTGAAGCAGGAAACACATTTAAGCACAAAAGCGTCGCCGCCCGTCCATAGAAATGGGTACACACACACACACACACACACACACACACACACACACACACAGACGCACGGTACCATGTCCTGGCCTGTGTGTTGCCCCAGGCCCAGTCGGATGCTCACACTGTTCACCTTAATGGATACGAGCTCAGTCTATTGAGTGAGGGTCCGTCCCATTTCCCCCCGCTTGGCCCTGCCCCCCGGCCCTACCCCCTTCCGTTCTTCCACTCCACCTGAAGTCAGCATCGGACCACCCTACGTTTGAAGGGGTGCAAATATATATTTCTACTTTTCTAGTCTTAATAACCACTCAAAGCGCCTTTACAGTACAAGTCACATTAACCCATTCAAACACACACATTAATATATATATATATATATATATAAAATTTTTACCACCTATATTTTTGTATTTCAGTGTAGCTGAGCTACTCCACTACAGCCCAGGGGCCACGACTGTTTCTCTGCTGCACTGATGATTGCTGGTTCAGGGTTACTGTACATGTTTGGCTACGTTGTGTATACAAGGAGTCAGGGAGTCAAATTGGCTCAATCAGATGCAATATTCAACAGCGGGTATTGCGAAAAACCTTCTGGGACAAACATCACATCTGGAGACATTCAGAAACAAACCAACAAAATACCAATAGCGAACTGTGAATGGACTGTACTCAGACTATCTTCATACAAGGCTTCTTCTAGTCTTATCGACCACTCAAGTACAGCACAGTCACCCCGACTTGTGTTACTTTAACTGGGGATGATTTGCTTGAGATCCAAATTTAGCTGCAGTTCGTTTTTCAAGGGAAAGTTCAAAAAGCAAAGTAAATGAGAGTCCGCAGGAAAACAGGAGGAGAGATGGAGAGTAGAAGAACGACCGGAGGGAGAGGGAGAGCCACAGAAGACGAGGGGGAGAGAGAGAGAGAGAGAGAGAGAGAGAGAGCTACTGTGGCACTCAAGAACAACGGACGGACCACAGACAAGTTTTGTTTTTCATTTGGATAGAAGCAAAGATTATTTACAAGATAATGAGCTCATTACGTCACAGCAGAGAAGTTAGAGTTGGAAGAGAAGGGAGCAATTCGGCCGGCAGCTCGATGTGTTTGTGCTTTTTTCCTCATGACCTGAGAAAAGATGCACTCGTTTTAGTGTGGTCATTGGCCCCTCCCACTGGGGCTGTGAACCATTTGGGGAAAACGTCTAACTGCGATTTTTTTCTGACAGATGCTGTGATTATAATACGCGCGCGTGACGATTCTCCGGCCTTCCTCCAACTGTTCTTCAGACCAGGTTGCAGCGTTGAATCCATGCTCGCTGACAAATGTCATTCCAAATCAACTTAGAGAGTCAATCAATCCCTAAACCGCTTTTCTTTCTAGCTGTCTGTAAATCCATGTATGTGGTTGATTAGGAGTGTTGTTGATTGATTGATTCTACACTTTGCGTGGTAAATATGCACAGTGACTCACTAGCTACTAGTTTGCTATTGGCTGATCTGTAGGCAGGTGATGTATCCGGACGAAGCGAATGTCACCAACTATATAAGAACCTCCCTCTCACAGTCTGAGGCAAAGGTCAGATTGTGCAGATTGGGGTCGAGGAGTGATAATGAAGAGCGGAGTGTGAGGATGGTGTAAGTAGTTACTGCAAAATGATTAATCTATTGATGAATCTGCTTTGAAATGTGTCTATGATAAGAGGGAAATGGGGCTATTTGTTTAAAAATGGATGTTTGTTCTGTTAGACAACATTGCAATCTGCCTGTGTTCTAAACACAGAGCGGAGAGTCCGCAAAGTGAAGTGCCTATAACATGTAATTCTTCAAACGACCAGCAGAGGGCAACTACACTGGTTGACTTTCCTCTCGCTTTAATATGGTTTCTGCGGCAACGCACGGCATTTTCCCACCATTTTGAAAACAGTGTTTTTTAACAGTTTTGGAAACAGCGTGTTAGCGTTTGAAAGAGGCCCTGCAGATATTCAGTGTTTTGCAGTCGCTGGAGTGTGCATCAGAAAAGAGTTTGTGGATTTTGGAGAATGTGGTCACATTTAGTGTGAAAGCGAAGCAAAGTGATTCTCAGTTTGGTCCACAGTGAATCTGTGTCACTGACTGTGTGAGGAGTTTTGACAACGTGACAGTTTGGACCAACGCATAAAAACCTGTAATATATTAAACAGAAACTCGTGTCATGGTGTGTCAGATCTGTTTGCATTGAACTGTTTTATCCTGAGACTTGAGAGAGACAGGGGACAGAGTTCAGGGGAGGTGAATCGTGGCATTCTTCACATCAGCATCTCTGTTAATGCTCAGCCAAACAAGATTATAATTCTTTCTCTGAAAAAAAATGCTCCTTATATTGATTTCGCATTTCAATTTCTCTGTCCTCCCTCCGGAATGTGAGAGATCAAGTGATTGAGACAGAGCCATAGCGCAGTTCTATCAGTGCAGCTCGACACCGTGAGGACGGCCGATGATTGACTTACTTTTACTTTTCAGCAACTAATTACACTCTTTTGTCCGAGCACATTTGTATGGAGACACAAGGCTGGACACACATAAAAGGAGCGCCACTTAGCATTCACAAGTCACGAAGTCCCGAGGTCGCCCCGTCGATGCACAATTGATTTTGCACACACTGCTTGTAAGGCGCGGCCTCGCCCTGCGGGTCGATACCCCAACACGGTTCAACAACTTTGGTCAAGTTCTCCATCAGTCACAAGTCAGAGACGCGGGGACTCAATGTGGAAGTTGAACGGTGAACGGTGAATGGACTGTAGTTTTATCGCGCTCCTCCAGGGTGTCGCCGGCCTCTCAAAGCGCTTTTCAACCACACACCATTCAGACTCTGCCAGCACAGCTGTCAGGGGCAATTTGTGGGTTCAGTGTTTTTGCCCAAGGACATTTTGACATGCAGGGGACATGGAGGAGCAGGGGGATCGCAACCACCGTAGGGCTGGACAACCAATTGGAGAAGATGGGAGCGGGGTGAGGAGACACATTTTGTGGGATGTGAGGGTGAAACCTGAATAAATAGTTTGGCATATGTCAGCAGATGGGTGACTCTATTTGACAAGTCAAACCCAAAGGGCGTGCGGCTGTAACTCTCTTTATCCCATGCGACCATTTTTCACCATCACTTCCGTGCTCAGTCATTCACATTGTTTTAAGGTTTTGTTCGCTTTTGTTGTCGCTTCTTTTATCCATTCTTCAATTTCATCATTCATTTTTGTTTTGTTTTTTTGGTTGTATTCTTCATAGGTTCTCCCATGCCCTCCCCCTCTTGTCCACCATCTGTCTGTGACCAATCACATCCACACAGTCCACATGACAACCTGTTGTTAGCCGACGCAGCAGAGGCAGACTCAGAGGAGGAGGAGGAGGAGGAGGAGGAGGAACAGGAGGAAGAGGAGCACGCGGCCCGATTGTGCTCACCTGTTTCACATGGTAAAGAGACATCCATTGTTACATTCGTAAACCTTTTTAGAAGCTGTTCAAATATCCTTTTATTTTCCAAATATGATTTATTGGATTGATGTCTCCCTTTCATCAAAAGTCAGCTCTGTAACATTCATACTGAATAAATCTGTGTCAAATGTAAAGACAGGGAAAAAGTGTTGCACACACCATTTGCATATTTCTTGACCAGGACATTGACCCAGTGATCAGCACCTCACTGCTCACTCAATAGAACCTGTGGACAGGCGCGTTTTGGAAGCATGTTTGCTCATGCTGCAAAAGTATTTTCAGCTCGACAGGTAGTGAAAAAAGACGTGTGTAGGTCTCTAATTGACTTTTCTTGTGTCTCACGTTCCTCTTTACATTCCAGCCTCCCTCACTTCCTTTTCGACCCCCTCGTACTGCTGTAAACTCCACCGCATGTGCTCTCGCGCTGCTGGCTAATGATAAAATGTTGTGCATAACACATAACTCATAACACTTTACCAAGCACAGCGTGGTGGCTTCTGATGGGTTCCAGTGCGCTGCCCATGGTTGTCCTCAATAGATCAGCCGCCTGCCTGGCTCTCTGTCGCAGTCTCTCACAGCTTTTTTCGTTTTTTTGCCTGTTTGCTTTCCAACTTTCTATTCCCGGCATGTCTGTGTCTTATCTGCCGAAATCCTCAAACTGTATCTGCTGTTGGAGAGCAACTGACAGACATCAGGACAACAGGACCAATTAGGTCTTTAATCTGTAAATTGAAAGAAAGAAATATAACTGTGATGGCTGTTTTCTTGAATGTTGGGAAAGTGGGTCAGGACAATACATAAAGCATTTTGAAAATGTATAACATTTATGAAAATGTACTACAGTTATTCAAATTGGAGCCATTGTACAGCCACACTTACAGCTTTGTTTTTTTATCCTGTGGGTTTTCTTATAGTAAGAAAACCCACAGGACAGTATTTTGTGTTTGAGTGGTTGGGAATATGACGTGGTTTGAACGGAAATTGTTTTGCCAGTGTATTAGGCTAACGTGAAGCGCGCTGGAGAAACATTGTGGAAGGACGTAAGTATGACAGACGTGAATTGAACGTTATTTAAAATGGACAAATCAAGCTACTTTGTTTTCGTCGGAAACTTCTTCAACAGAAAACTCGGTTCGAGTAAGAGCAGTGTGCAGCGTAGTTGTGTTCCGTTCTCGTTTCAACAGTGGGCACACTGACTTCACTGATCAGTGTCCAACCAGAAGAGCTCATTTGAGTCATCTGAATTCTGGCATTATCAGGGCCTGGTTGCCGTGGTGCCTGCTCCCTGTGGCTCTGCACATGGCACATGTTAGGGTGAAACCCTAGCGTGGTGATCTGAGACCTGTTTGACTGCGGAGGTTTACCAGCACCAGATGCTGAGTCGCCTCGGCGGCCAATGTCCCTGGAACAGCCTGCGTGTACTTTGGAGTTTGATAGGAAACAGACTTTGATGGTATGAAGAGGGGAACTGTGTCGACCACAAGTCGAGTCAGAGTACATCAGGGGAGGGGGCATGAAAGAGACAAATTAGAAGAATGACAAAGACAGCTGCATAGGGAGACAGACAGACGTCTCCTTATATATACACGAGCATCTAAACATAATCAGAAGTGGCTCTGAATTAGGGTCTTGAAACATGCCAAAAGCTTGGATGTGTGTGTGTGTGTGTGTTTGTAGATATGTGTGTGTGGTCCTCTTTCCCCAAAGTCGTCCCACGCTGACCTAACCAGCCAATGTTCAGCCAAACATCTAAAATATCACTCTTACCACTTCCTGCACTTTTTTTCTCCTTATCCACTCACATCCGTCCGTGTCCTTTTACTCCAGGACGCTTTTCTTCGCACTTTTCTCTCTCTCTCTCTCTCTTTGGGAAGTCAGGTGGTGAGGCTAAGGGGTTTTGGGGCTTGTTTCTAGTTAAACATTCCTACGCTTAGCTGCGTTGCAGTACGCGATGCAGTGCCCAGTTTCACTGCCAAGCCAATGGAAAAAGAAGAAGGAGTTCCTTTTGGTGATGTCAAATCAGTATTTCAGCCTTGATTGGTCCAAAGCTGGGCTCTTGCGAAGCGGCCTTTTGGAAGTTGGGTTGTCTGCTTCAGGGAAGGCCTGCGTTTAGGTCAGGAACTCCGGAGAGCAGGGAGGAGCTGTTGTCTCCTTGTTGTAGGGATGCTGGCGTGTTATTGGCCTATGGTAGCTGGAGTTTATAGGTGTGAAAAGGTGAAGAACCACGGGAGTCTGAGTTCCATTGCTTTCCTCAGTCTTTGAAACAAAGGAGCACGAAGGCATGTCCATTTCACGAGGGGCTGAGTCCCAACATAAACAAAGACCAAGGAAGTTTGTCTTCTCCCCCGAGAGTGGAAAAAACAACAAGAACCCTGCACCGTTCAGCCTGAAGACGCTTCAGAGACGCCAAGACTCTCAGCTCTGAGGGGAAAACCCGCAGTCGAGAGAGCGAGATGACGCCAAGGCTTATTGACGGGGTCTGCGCTGAAAGGAAGTAGGGAAGGTCAGACTGAGATGGAGAGAGAAGCATGCATAACACTTAGTGCTTTTTGTGTTGGCTCCAAGCAGGCAATTCACCTCGACACCAGAACGAATCAATGAGCCATTGACTGACAGAAAGTAAAGGAGAGAGAGAGAGGGGGAGAGATGAAAAACAACATTTCTCCTCAACACCAGACCTGATCAATGATGTTGATGGGAGGAAGAGAGAACTGATCCGTCTTGATGTCAGGACGAGTTCATGTGATTTAGATCGAGAGTGGGGTCAAACTGTAAAACAGGTACAGTAGTGGAGGAGAGACTTTGTTACAGAAGGTGGGGGTTCAATCCCAGGTCATCCCAGTGTGAGCCCTCCCGCCTCGATGACTGTAAGTCGCTTTGGACTAAAAGCCTCCGCAGAATGAATGCAAGTCTGTCTGCAGAATGCAGGGTTACTTAGTAAAAACCAACATGAACCAGACGCCACACAGAAAGACGGAGACATAGTCCCTCCGTACTAAGCAGCATTTTCGGGGAAAATCACTTTAGTTTGAAAACCGCCACGTACCCTTCCTGCGGTGAACACGTATGGTCACTGACGGCTCCAGCTCGACATCTGTGAGGGGTTTTGGGGGAAATATTGTTACATTTTCATCTTCTATGCCATACATCGGAACAAGACGGAGGGTGTGATTGAAACACTAAGTCTGAGAATTCAGTTAAAAATTCTGAGTGAGGGGCACGTGGGCGATTTACTGTACAGCAACTCGTAGGACTGGTTTTATATGTGATACGGAGCTGACATATATATCTGACAGGAAATCCTTTTTATTTGAAAATGACCATGTGTCGGTGTGGACTGGATGTAGCCAGAGAGAGACGAAGAGAGCGGAGCGGAGCTGAAATGAGACACAGATGTACTAATACAGTAAAGTCAGCACACAGGCCTCATGGGCTGCTGTCCTCCGTCAGCACTCACACGTGAAGGGCTCCATCGAGAGTCATGGGTCATTTTCAAAATTCTGGTTATCGCTATTCTTAATCACATTTTTATGAACTACTTGTAGAGCGCTCATCTAAGAGAAGGATTATGGGAAATGTGGTTTTACCAGTTACTGTAGGTTTTGTGATGACAAAGTCCTCAAATTGTAGAAGTGACTGACCCAAATGAAGATAAGATAAGATATTCCATTATCGTTGGGAAATTTGGGAGTCACAGCAGCAAAGTGTACTGCAGAATATATATATATATATATATATATATATATATATATATATATATATATATATATAAAAGGAATAGGTATGTACAAAATATAACTATAACTATAATACTCGGGGCTGCAATAAACGATTATTATCATAAAATGGTGAAAAATGTCGATCATGTTTACTGTAACAGAGGAGCAAAGAAACCAGAAAATATTTACAGTGAAGACGCAGATGAAAAATTAAAAAAATTGCACTTTAAGTGTTACAGGGAATTCTTTTTTTTACAGTGGTTGAGTCCTGTGTTTGTGTGTGTGCGTGTGTGTGTGTGTGTGTGTGACAAATAGGATCTTTTACAAAGCCACTTTTATATATTCCATAAAAAAAAACATTGCCGCAGAGGATCAAAGGAGCCTCTTTTGTTTCCTTATAACAAAAAAATCTGTCCCAACATGCTGCGGCATGTTTCCAGATGTACCTTGTGTATTGTTTCAAATCAATTTCATACAGCTCATCCATAAATTCCTTCAGCGCAGCCTTTTTACATCAAACCTCCCTCTGGGGTGACGTCGGAGCTGCTTCTGCTCTGTGGATCAGGGATTTACAGCCTCAGAATGGGGCCCAAGGACCAAGGACACCGGTTTACACACATCTGCTGAACATGCAGCGGGCGTACATATGTAAACTGTTGGTACGGTCCGGGTCGGTCCGGTAGAGCATGGAGCAGGCTACAGCAGTGACCTTACCTGTGTCTTGACACTGTGTGTTCCACATGAAAAATGTCTATATGAGCCACAATTAATGAAACTGGAAACTTGGAACCTTTCAAATGTATTTGCTCTTGACGTTACTCAGAAGAATCGATTTCAAGACTCTTCACTTCGTCTGCATGCAAACTACGAATTCTCCCTGTGCAGGGTCTGTTTGGAAAATTACAAACCTGCTGCCGTGAATCTAACAAACATTCCATCACACATTTAGTGAAATCAGAACGGCATTGGATTGGACGTGCAAAGGCAAAGCTTCTTTTGACACAAATTGAGTGTGATGATTTGAAATGGCGTTCCGTACTTTTGCTGACAATGCGTCACACCACTTTCCCCTGTCTCCTTGTGACCGTGATCTTCTGTGTTCTCTTCAAACGAACACCGTCAGTGATCGCCTCTCTCTGTTTGTGCGCCGTGTGGTTTGTTTGTCGGCAGGATTACGCTAAATGTTCGGGGCCAATTGGCACCAAACTTGGCGGAGGGCCGGGGCGTGTGCCGGAGGGGAACCTGTCAACGTTGTTTTATCTTGCCACAACATGGTGAGACATGTGGACATTAAAAAATGTTCCTCAGCCATGGCTGACCATTAACTGCCAACCAGCAAGATTAAAATGCTCTATTTCGAATGGACGAGTGACAGTGACACATAAAATACTAATACATCATCACACATTATCCCACATCTGCAGCGCTGCTGTTAATATAGTTTAACAGAATAAATCAGACCGTCAGGCGGCCACCATAGTCTCATGTGTCCCCCTCCATGGTTTACTAATAATACAAAAATATATTCTGCTTCTCATAATGACATAAAAGATCACATACTAGTGTTTTGGACTGTTACTTCAGGGCTATGAGCTGCTCCAGCCTCCCCCAAAATACTTTGACCTGTCTGTCACAGTCGGGCTGACCATCAGCAGGGCGAGGAGAAATCCCACCATGTCTGTGGACCATTCATGTTTTCTTTTTCTCATCATCTGCAGGCAGAACTCAGCATAATACCTGTCCTCTCTTGTATGCACGAGAGTGTACTGTGCACCCCAGGTTGACAAAATGGAAACTTGTAGTCACATTTTCGAGAGCTCAAGATAAACAGGCCAGACCTTCCCCCAGGCCTCAGCATGTAAACTGATCTTCATTCAGAAACTTCATTCCATATTCCCTAGGGTACGTCTGTTAACTGTTAAACCCATGACAGAGAATACCAATGTTGCAGGAATTCATAATTAAGTGATAATGTTAATCAGTCAGAATTGTTATTTATGGAGTGCGGCTGTGTCTTTGGGAGGTTCAAGAGAGGTGGTAAAAGAACAGTAGGCCTTGGTGAAAGTGTGCTCTCTACAGAGGATCACTTATGTCCACACACCCACGGATCCAAGCAACAGGGGTGTACTAGATGTAGGTGTCACTGATTTTGTCATTAAAGTAACAATAAAATGAGCTGTAGGAGCAAACCTACATTCAGTGGAAGGGGTAAACGCTGATCTAGTCTTATTGACCACTCAAAGAGCTTCATGGCAAAGGTCACGTTCACCCAAATTCATAGAGCGCTGATGTCACTGCATTATTCTGCCACATTCATACACTGCCGGAAGAGCCGGCAATTCCATTTCAATACTCCGGCATTAACTTTCATCTGATACTCAACACAGTAAAGTAAACAGTGTTGTGAAAGCAGAAAAACCAGGGTAGAACATATGTTTAAAAAATCCTGCTGGCTGAAAGGGAAAGGAAACTTTCGAAAGAGTTGAACAGCGAGGAAGAGCCAGTGGTTGAGAGGATCATCCAGAGTGCACAACATGGAGAGGGAGAGTGTGGATACTGACGGCTGACTTGGCTGGAGAAAACGAATGAGAACATGAGGGTGAGAAAAACGGGGGGAAGGGAGAGAGCGGATGACGGGTCATTGGACTGGTGATACAACGAGGAGAGATTGATATTGAGGACTGATGAGAGGCACTGAAAAGGCCCCAGCGTCCTCTACTTGATAACTGAGTGGAATGAGGTAAGGAAGAAAGAGGGGAGGTCAGGTGGAGGATGGTGGAAGTGGGAGGGAGGTGGAAAAATAGGGGGGGAAAAGAAAAGATGGCAATGGAGCCATGTCAAAGTTCGATGGAAGAAGCAGAGAGAATTGTAATTTCTCCTGTATTTTTTTCCAAATCAGGGAAAAGAAGAGATTTTCATATTTTCTACTCCACACACTTATTTGAATTAGTATTTCCCTCTCACCATCACTATCACTGTTATCAACTCCCCCTCTCTGCTTCTTTATTCTCAAGGTAATACGTTTTATTGGGGCAAATCTCAGATCAGAGGCAATCTGATTAGATTAGATATTAGATAACCAAAGTGATGTCATAGTGGTGTTTTATTACCCTCCTTGAAATGACCATGTACGTGATTTTTGCACATTTTAGTTGATTAACCTCATTTTATATGCACACTCTTAATTTATATTCAAAACTGAGATAGGTAAACCCACTGTAATGATTGCAGTTGTATATTTCTATATTAATATATATCTATCTATCTATATCTATATCTATATCTATATATATAGATAGATAGATAGATAGATAGATAGATAGTTAGTGACATATAATGTAAATATGGGGGCAGAGAGAGAAAGAGATGCATGATGGGAGTTCCCCCAGCAGTCCAGACCTATAGCAGCATCACTAAGAGATGTTCAGTAAACACCTGAGCAGCTTGAACTATGATCTTTATTAAAGAGGAAGGTGTTAGAGATGTGGTCTGCCTCCCTGGTTCCAGAGGAGAGGAGCCTGGTGGCTGGAGGCTCTGCCTCACATTCTACTCTTACAGACTCTGGAACCACAAGTAGTCCTGAGTTTACAGAGACAAGTGATCTATTGGGATGATATGGAACTATGAGCTCTGTACGATATGATGGAGCCTGATTATTAAGGGCTTTGTAGGTTAGGAGCAGGATTTTGAATTCTATTCTGAATTTTACAGGAAGCCAATGCAGAGACGCTAACACTGGAGAAATATGATCTCTTTTTCTAGTTCCTGTCAGAACTCTTGCTGCAGCATTTTGGATTAGCTGGAGGCTTTTCACAGACTTACTCTGGAACATCCTAACAGTAATGAATTGCAGTAGTCCAGTCTACAAGTGACAAATGCATGGACTAGTTTTTCAGCATCCTTCTGAGATAGGATGTTTCTAATGTTCTTGATATTGCGCAGGTGAAAGAAGGCTGTCCTAGAGACTTGTTTTATGTGTGAGTCAAAGGACATGTCCTGGTCAAAGGTAACTCCAATGTTCCTCACAGTAGAGCTGCAGGCCAAGGTTATACCATCCAAGGTAACTATATGATCACATAATGTTTCTCTGAGGTGTTTAGTACAATGACCTCAGTTTTGTCTGAATTTAGAAGTAGAAAATTATAAGTCATCCAGGCCTTTATGTCTTCAAAACAGTCCTGAAGTTTGTCTACCTGATTAGTTTCATCTGGCTTTATAGATAAATACAGCTGGGTATCATCAGCGTAACAATGTATGTGGTGCTTTCTTATAATTTTGCCTAAAGAAAGCATATATAAAGTGAAAGGTATCGGTCCCAGCACAGAACCCTTGTGGAACTCCAAGACAAAATCTATCTGATAAGTAAGACTTAAACCATTGTAGTGCTGTTCCTTTAATCCCAATAATGTGTTCAAGTCTCTGTAATAGAATCTTGTGATCAGTGGTATCAAATGGAGCACTAGGATCTAACAGGACAAGAAAAGAAACATGAACACTGTCTGGGGCCATGAGAAGGTCGTTGGTTGCCTTCAGCATTGCTGTTTCTGTACTATGATGTTTTCTAAACCCTGACTGAAAGTCTTCTAGCAAACTATTCCTGTGTAAATAGTCACATAACTGGCAACAGATGTTCAAGAATTTTAGAAATGAAGGGGAGGTTTGATATGGGACTATAGTTCGCTAAGATATCTGGGTTGTAATGGAATCAGGCCCAGAATTAGGATTTCAGCCTGTGTTCATCTGAAAAATAAAGCCTGTACTTGATATGCTGTTATTTGAGCTCAGCCAGTTCTTCAGACATATTCTTTTCATTCCTATTGTTTTCCATTGTAACAGTCCACTAATACCCAGACATTACCTCATCAATTCACCTCCTCTGCCCATCCTCTGTACATGGTGAAAATGGGAAATGACAGACAGACTAGCTGGCATTCAAAGAGATAATCCTGATTTTCTGCTTTCTTTTATATGGATGTCATGGTTCATTAGATGTGGACATTATTTGCCTGAAAACAATTTGGACAATATATAATGTAACAATTTATCGGACACGCTATAGCTCATACGTGAAGACGATGAGTAGGGTTTAGTAAGTAACAGAAAGGGTGCTGTTTAAAAACTGTGTGGAGAACTTACTCATGAATTACTCATGAATCTATTTCTTAGTGTATGAGCGGGATGTAGTGGCAAAGTTCAAGTATCATTGTTCCAGCTGTCTTTGAACGGATTCCCTCACACATTGTCACAGAGGAAACACTATTGAATTTCATTCCTAAGAGGACAAAGTGTTAAATGTGACCTCTGTGAGATTCTTTGTACGTCTGTGATGATTTATTACTCTATCTTTAAGAAGTGATGTATATTTAATTTGTATTTTTATTTACAATATATATGAATATTTCATTTGTGTGTATTAATAACACACATTTGTATAACTACTACCTTTAGGGCCCCTTCATTTACTGCACTGTTTCTCTAGCCCCTGTCTCTATCTAATCCCCCTGCCTAAATGGACTGATGATGTATCACTCTGTTATAGAAAGCTAAATCTGCTTCGACTTTCTTTTAACCATGGAAGAATAAATCTCCAGCTGTTTGGTAAAGAGCAGAAATGTAATTATTACTAACGCCATTCAACGACTGTTCAGTAGACCTCTCTCTCTCTCGTACACACTTACATATCTTTAAGTCTGGTTTTGGGAGAATCTGCAGTTTGTTTCAGCTCATATGCAGACGCCAGTTGAATACTTCCTGATAATAATAATAATAACAACAATACATTTTATTTATTTAGCACTTTTGACTGTGTTCAAAGGCTCTTTGCATTGGTTAAAAACAGGGAGGGGGCCGCTATTGAGAAGTTCTGGATGGATTGGAGTTTGAGGACTTTTGACGATGTTCCATTATGATGCTGTTGCATTAATAAATTCTATATGTGATGAAGGCATGCACTAGGGTTTCAGCAGCAGAGAAGGAGAGTGATGGAGGCAAGCTATATTTTTTAAGATGATTTTCACGGCCATGTTTCACCTCCATGTCTTGTTTTCTATGAACTGTGAAATATTCGAGGGTGAAGAGAGCCCTTCATACTGTACCTATACTGTGTCAAAAATAGATCAAGAGGGTTGAAAAGACTTAAAAACACAGAAAAAAAGAAGAGAGAAACAATACTAAAATAGGAACGACAATGAATAAAAGTATGGTGCGATAACAAAATACTACACCGTTAAGTGAACTGCAGTTTAATGGACCAGTCCAAATGTATTATTTAGTATTTTTTCTAAATACGATGAGGAAGATCGTCAGCGAACGTGTCCATTAGAACTTCATTATCTTTTTTTTTGAATGAGGCAATAATTAAAGGCAACAATTCATCGGGTTAGCATTAAATAAAGACGTCTGTGTCTATAACTGGCTCACTTGTGAAAGAACCACGAAGAACTATATTTCATAAATACACTGCCTGGATCATTTTCACTGGCTGTCACACGTTCTGCACTGAGTTTAAAAAGGAGATACAGTAACCAGAACAGATGACTCAGCACAAAGAGCATATGACTTTGATGCGAGGCCGGGCTTTACGTCCTGCATCCCATGTGTTGACAACAACAAGCGTGAAGGGGTGGGTCCTAAGGAATTTAATTTAATAAAGTAAAACTTTCATTCATTTTGGATTCATTACACATAAAGTAGATATTTCAGAGGAAGTCAGTCTGGGAAAACAAACAAGATACTTGTCCAGTGAACATTTCGCCTGGTGATGAGGTGTAATATGAATGTTTTATTGTTATGTTGATTGAGAGCATAATCCAGATGGCCATGTGTTGCCTATGAACATATGTGCCACGCCATGTGTTGTCAAATGTAAAAGTACAGCCAGCATGTGTAAAATCTGTTACGTTTTGTAGGGTAAAGTAAATTAGGCCTCGTTAAATCAATGAGTGTCTGTGGTTAAGAGCTGAAGACCCATTCATTCAAACCCTCCTTCGTCTCACCTTGTGCCTTGTAGTGTTTTAAACTTTTGCATATTTGTATTGCCTTCTTGTGGAATATAGTTTACGTTTTTGTTTTTTTTTACTTTGGCCTATGAAAGGGGCTATATGAAATATCTTCGTTGTTACTCAGTTTGCGTGAATCAGTATGTACTCCATGCACAGTCTGTTAAGGTCATTTGTTCCTACCTGCTGCAGATGCACCTGAAACGACATTGTCATGGTTACATTAATAAACATGCAGTCAAGCTTGTGGAACACCGATTCTCCCTTTAGGGTTCGAGAGCTATTGAAAAGCACGTAACATCTACCTCCGATCACTTTGGATAGTCTCGTGAACCGTTCAGAAGAATTCATGTTTCATGAAGCAGCTTCATTACCTGTCCGCTCTGTAATCTCCATTCCTGAGCTTTGTTGTTTTGTAATACTAAGCCTTCTGGTTTCCTTCTGTGTTTTTTTTCCCCCTGTATTTTTTCTTTGGTGCTGGTCAGTGAGCAGAGAGGGGCTCTCTTCGACTGCGTGCCCCCAAAAGGCCGTTCCTGGCTGAGGGGAAGAGGCCCGCTTCACCCCCTCTCCTTGACAGGAGTCCAGAGGTGGAATGAGTTTTCACGCTTCAAACAACACAAGTCTTTACTCCTCTACTGACCTTGTTTTCGATATGTCGATGAGTCTTTTTACTTTTTCCAGGATCTATTCTCTCTTCCCTTTCTCCTTTTTATCCTCTACACCTCTCACTACTTCCAGCTTTGTCCTTCCCTTCGTCGTTCCTTCTGCCTACCCATACCTCTTGCCACACTTACAGTCCATGTTGTTCTTTCTCTGTCGTTGCTGTTCCTGAAATTTTCAATTGACCTCCTGTGTCGACCCCTCTTCTTCCCCTAGCCTCCTTTCTTCCCGCCTTGTTCAGTTTTCTCTCAGCGCTGATAGAGTTTAACCCCACATCCGGAACCTGACCCTCACCTGAACCCTCGTGCTGCTCCTCACGGCTTATGATGTTGATCTTGTTGCCAAGCATCTCTAGGATCACTGCTGCTGTAGCATATATATGTAGCTGGTTGGTCTCCGTTATGGTTACAGTAGGGATAGTATTTAGTGCTGTATTCACATCTTCTGGAAAATACTTCTTCACTGAGCCTTGGTCATTGGCCACGGAGGTTCCAGGTATCCATGGTTATCTTCAATCTTTGGTCAGCTGCCCTTGTGTCAAGGTTATCTGATTCATAAGGGCTTCTTATCGGAATGTGGGGATAGGGATATCTCACCCCTTTTGAACTATATACTGTATGTGTGTGTGTGTGTGTGTGTGTGTGTGTGTGCATCTTAGTCGTGGGTTTCCATGTACCTGAAGAAGTTGCTAATTTTGAGAAAATCCTACCAGTGGCTGTAACGGGCTGGTCTCCAAGAGAGCACAGAGGCACTAATCATGGCAGCCCAAGAACAGAAGCTGAGCACAAGATCGAAAGAGGGCGGGGTCTACCACAGTGGACAGGCCCCCGGGTGCATGCTGTGCAAAGACGCCCCCTGAAACCATCCAGCACATAACCGTGGTGTTAGATGCAGGCAGGTACATGGAACGCCACAACCAAGTGGCTGTCATAGTGGACACGAACAAGGCAGGGCTCCCGACTAACTTTTCTCATTTGTTGCGCTGCTGCACATGACTTTTTCAGTTCATTTAGGATGATTCGGGACCTGCATTTTGAAAATGGTTGCTCTTCTTTGGCGATATAATAAGCAGTGTTATACGTTATCATTTCTGACTGGAAGCAGTGAGGAGCAAAAAGGACAAATGTTTTGTTTCTCGTGCTGTACTCAACAGTACACTGTTGAATACTGAACAGCACTGTTTCGAACAAATAATTGATATAAAGTATATTATGTTGTGTATGAGTGACAACTTGAACACATTTAGCACACAATTCCTCAGGTGGAAACACTGTAGTGGAGCTGTGTGCTGTCTGAAATGCATTGAATTTCTGTACCATATCACATTTGTAATGTGTAGTTACTGTATGCTCCTAGTTTGCATTTAGGATGGTTTCCCATCAGTACTTCTATTTTTGCAGAACTGAGAAACAAGCACCTGATGGAGGCAGGAGACAATTATCTTCAGAAGCGTAAGAGAGGGAAATTATGAACATGATCATATCCAACAACATCATTTGCTTACAGATGAGACGGACTAAATTTTCAACTTCATGTACAAACATGTTTGTTATGTTAAGTTATAATTCATTACAGTATTAGGTTATTTTTGTTGTTGGTCAGGAAATTATTCTACTGTATTCTACAGTACATTATAACAAGTGTTTTAAATTGATCTCACCAGTGTTTAATGGCAGTTTGTAGTGTGTGTGTGTGTGAGTGTGTGTGTGTGAGTGTGTGTGTGTGTGTGTGTGTGTGTGTGTGTTTGTGAGTGTGTGTGTGTGTGTGTGTGTGTGTGTGTGTGTGTGTGTGTGAATTTGATGCTTTTGTGAGATGTCTGAAGTTTGGTTTTGATGTCAGAGTACATGGTTGGTTTTGACATGGAAGTTTGAAGTTGTGAAAACGAGTGTGCAGTCATGCAACTCTTTCTAGAGTTTTGGGAAACAGAGCATTAGTTCAAGAAATGTGTCTTAGCAATCGAGAAAAAACAGCTGTTGAACTCAGAGCTCATTTTTACAGATGTATTTCTTTTTTGCCGCATTAAAGTTAATACGTTTCTCCTAAATGTAACAATAGAACTTGTACCATACATTCATGCATGTGGGATGTGTGTCCAGTATATCCAGTCTCTTCTCTCTTTGCTGACTATTTTCTTGAGTGAGGGCACTGGAGAATGAAGAGCAGCAGGGCTGGGACATTGAGACGTGATGCACTTTATGCAAATCAAATACCAGCATTGCCGTTCATTCCGTCCTGAGCACCCTGATGGTAGCAGGGGACTTGAAAGGCACATGGAAAAAAACAGCAGGGAACTTTGAGCCAATACTTCAAAATAAAAAAAGAGTGTGGTTCTGTGAAGGCCAGTCACTGATCAGTATTCAGGCTGGCTGAGATCAGTACAGCATTGGGTCGTGGTTCTCAATACCTTGCACGTCCTTTGCCATAATAAATGAATCTTTGAATCTGAATCAAAACACACACACACACACACACAGAGGGAACCTGACATATAAATATATGGTACACTTAACTTGCATCAATTCAATGCAATTTTATTTGTATTTGATGTCGAATGTAGTAGAATTTCTGTTTCCTATGCAAACATTTAATCATAATTTAAGGGGATGCTAAGTAGCATTGTGGAGGGAGCTAAGTGTGTACAGGTCCTGACAATCATAAAGGTTATTTTTCCAAATGGCAACTTTACAACCAAATCAACCACATCATCCAGAATACAGCCCGTCTTCAACTTCACGTAAAGCATCTGTTTACTGACTTTAAGAAGCAACGTAGAAGAAGAAAAATGGACGAACACACAGAAAAAGCATTTTCAGTAACACAGAAGAGAAGTTACAAGGTGTTGACTGGCGACACTGTGACACAGTTAGTTTAAAAAGAACAAATCTCAAAAGAAGAATCTGCTCTTATTTCTGGTGGAACTGCATCCATGTCTTTTCACAATAAGTTTTGGATACAATGGACACTCTTATTGCAAATTGTCAAAATCAACCAGTTCACATTGATCTGAGACAATAAAAGGATGCTTCTCTCCTGTTCACAGAGCAACAATCCAATCACCACGGCTCCGCCCTGCCTCCTGTACCCCCCCCTCACCGCCAGCAGCCCTCGGTCACAGCGCTCAACCAATCCCTGGGCTCGACACACCACGCCGGACAGTCCCTGAATTCCACGCGGCAGCTAACCACCCCGTCTGGAAGCCCGGCCCCCGTGGCCGGCCAATCACCTGCCGAGCTGCAGACCACGCCCCCCGAGAGCGTCCCGCTGCAAGACAGCTGGGTGCTGGGGAGCAATGTGCCTCTGGAGACAAGGTACGCTCACGTCATCTTTCTTTGCATCTGTCCCCGCCTGAGACACAGCCATTGCTGGAAGCATTTTTTATTGTGGTGGTTATGGAGGAATTTTAGTGACTGACTCTAACCCCTAACGTGCATGTATCACACATCTCTCCTCACGCGGACTGACAGTCATGATGCGTCAGGCCAGGCTCAAAAAGAAGGAATGTATCACGTCCAGCTTTTTTATTGTAATTAAGAAATCAGGAAGCCAAGTCATTCACAAAACCTTCAGTGTAACATTCCCCTGATCATGTGATCATAATAAGTAGCCCTGAAACCATTTGTTGTCTTTCTTGTTTCAATAAGTTCATTCTGTTTTTGAGGGTCAATCAAATCATTTAAAATACAGTATATCAAAATACATTACTGTGGAAGAGTTTCATGAGCAGATTAATGATCAGTTTGATTCCAGTTTAGTTTTCAAACGCTGAATCTCATTACATGTGACAACTCCATGCCTTCACTTTCACACACATGAATATGTATTAGACCACCTTTGTCTTGTTAGAATCTATTTCTCTAAGCTAGTTCACATCCATCAGAAATGAATGAATGAGTCGGTCCGTCCTTTTTTTCATCGCCGCCACGCGCTGCTGCAAGATTATATAGAGGAACGCAAAGATGCAGATCGTCTGGCAAAAAAAGTCCCTCAATTATAATTCAGTTACTTGTTTGTTGGTCTGTCATTAGCCAGGGTTCTGAATCCAATCTGGATTAGTTGACGAGAGAACATCGGTGATTATACTTATATGAACACACAGTTATGGACAATAAGTTAAAACTTGTGAATGCGTTCTTCTAAATATTACACACTGTAGCTTTAAAGAAATAACAAAAAGTCTTCAGACGTCAAGAGTTCACAAGGGCGGAGTCATGACAATAATGGGTACATGATGAAAAAAGATATGCAACCAACCTTTGCAGACTTTTATGAATCTACTGTACATGTCTAATCTCTCACAGGCAAATTCTGAATCCATGTATACACCAAACCAGCTTCTTCATTTTAGGGTTCTAGATTCATGGAATCCTATGGAATCCCCTTCGATCCTATGTGTCTGTTCAACACAAATGCCTGTTTTTCCTCTGTTGCCCACACACACACACACACACACACACACACAGACACACACACACACTGTAATTTACATGTGCAACTCTAACCCTGACCCTCTGTCCACCGGGGGATCGGTCGCCCACTCCCCGGTTCTCTCCCGTGACCTGTTCTCGTTCATGTTTCACCCCCGTAGAAGGAAGGTGATGGATTGATGGACTGAGAAATGTCCATGGTTCTAACAATTGGCCCGTGGGGTGAAGAGATTTTACATTATGATGATGGTTTTGTTGAACGCACGCACAAACACTTTTTTGTAATCTTATATAACACCCAGAGTGCTTTGCGGTGTAAGTCACATTCGCGCAGCATACAGAGCCTCCAGCAGACGATGGATGTGTTTGATTGGTTGTACAGCGAAGGGCTTCCGGGTCACACGGCATTTATCTCTGATAAACTGAACTGAACTGTTCTTTTTCTTATCCTGTTTCTGGCAGCCCTGGCTGTGTGTGTGTGTGTGTGTGTGTGTGTGTGCGTGACCCTCGATCCAGTTTCCTCTCTCAGACATTTGATATGTTTCCCGCTTGAGGTGAGGTTTTGTCCGGTACCAGCTCCTCAGTTTGTGTACAGTATCATTTCGCCTGTTGCTTTTTGCTTCATAGCTGTCGGTCTCGTCAGTCGCCTCACTCGGGGAGATCACAGGGAGGCTCAGGAGGCAGAGCGCCACTAATCAAAAGGGTTTTATTCCCCGGCTCCTCCGGTCCACACGTCGAAGTGTCCTTGGACAAGTCCCCCGATTATTCACCGCTGTGAACAGAAGAACTGTGAGAATGTGTTTTTTTAAATGACCAATGACTTTCAACACAATCACAGTCACGCTGCGAAAGAGGTGTCTTCAACCCGGAGAAAACGCTGCGATGAATGAGTCCGGGACCTGAGGATGGGTTTGACCCCGAGGAAGCTCACTCCTTAGTAAAGCAGATCGCCATGGTAACTGATGGCAGCTCTCCGTGTCCTGCTGTGAGTGACCGTGGACATCATCTCAAACAGTGTTTCTGCAACGAGTGAGGACAGATACTCAAAGTATTCAAATATAATATCTGGCCATCGTGACTTTTTAAGTCTTTCAAATGTATGATATCGTTGTGCCTCACGAAATTGAGGATTTGAGCATGCAGGATACCGGGTACTATTACCAATAACAACGACACACACACCAGGAAATTAAAAGAAGAAGTAGCTTCATGAAAGACACACACACACACACACACACACACACACACACGTTACACTGATATTGGCAAACATAAAAGCAGACACCAATATGTCTGTAAAGGTCTCTTATCGGCCGATTTCAATCAGCCAACCGGTAAATCCGATGGGCTTTCGTCGCGTGCACCAGTCGACCCTTCTCTCAATACCAGAACAAAGTGGAAGCGAGAGAAGACCAGTTAGTCTGTGGCGTTGTGCACTCGTCTGGGCTTGTGTGTATGTGTGTGGTCTAGGTATTACGTGTGTTGTTGGGAGATAGATCAGTTTATATAGTCACATTATGGGGACTTAAATTGCTTTAAGGTTATTTCAGGTAAGCTTCAGGTAGAGGTTAAGGTCGAATCCTCCGGTCTCATTTCCTCTTACTGTGAATAGGATCAAATGTGACTTTAATGTTCACTCGCCAAATCCACCCCGGCACGCACACACGCAGCTGTAGCAATCTGTAAATAAAGAAAATACAGTAGAATGTGTCAGACACCTTTGTCTTTTCCAAGTGGGCAGGTGACGTTTTGTAAATGCATGGGACAGTGCGGCGCTGCACCGAGACAAACGAGCATAGACCCCCACCAAAGTGTGACCATCGAGAGACAAATGCATTGTGGTCCCACGGTTGCTCCTCACATGGTGAACGGACTGTGTTCATGTCGCGCTTTATAGAGCAGGTCTCTGCTTTATCGTGTGTGTGTGTGTGTGTGTGTGTGTGTGTGTGTGTGTAGACGGGAATGTATGGAGACAGCTGTTGTTCATCGGCTATTGTTGCAGTTTTAGACACGCCGGCCGCAGTTGACACAACACGTACTGTCCACGCGTTAGTTGCAGTCGCTCTCTCCCTGCTGAGGAGCGGTCACCTACGTATATCTTCCCTTTTGCACGTAATGATTTTAGAGTGCCCTCCTCAGCCCCCCACTGTCACTCCTATTGTCAAAACCCCCCCTGCAAATCCCCATGTAGTCGTCGCTGTAATGTAAGTGCAGGTTTTAGAACAGTGCATTTGAAAGCCAGGCCATTGTTAGTGGACTGATAAATTAGTCTTGGTTGACAACAGCGTGGTTACAGTGATTTCACACCCGATTATCCTTACTCTGTGTGTCGGATGTAATTGACTCACACTCAGACGTTCATGAAATACATATAGACTAGTTAGTATTCTCTCTCTGCTGCGCTGCCCTGTTCCTGCTTTCTGTTCCACTGCAGCAGCGTCATGAAAACCTTTCACAATACACAGTCACAGCTCACATCCAAGTGCCAACAACTGTTGGACTGATTTGACCAGAACTCTCCGGACCATAATGTACATACCAGGACCAATATTCTTCAAATAAAGCTACTGATTTACTGCTTGAGAAGGCTACCAATTTTTTTTCCGATTGCTATTGCCTGGTCCAAACCGAAGTCACATTGTCAAAACTCCTCACACAGTCAGTGAAGCAGATTCTCTGTGGACCAAACTGAGAATCACTTATTTTTTTTGCTTTCACACTAAATGCATTCAGTGACCACATTCTCCAAAAACTCTTTTCTCATTCATACTCCGCCGACTGCAAAACACTGAATATCTGCAGGGCATCTTTCAAACGCCAGCACGCTGTTTTCAAAACTGTCGTGGAACACTGAATGCAAAACAGAATGATGGAACTTGTCCTGCATTTCTGCAGAAATCACATTGAAACATAGCATATTTACATTACAATGAAATAATACACATTCCAAACACAGCTGATTGGTAGTTCAGCAGAAAGGCTACCAGTGTGTTTTGAGTGTCAGTCAATACAGATTAACAAAAAGTAGAATTTGAACGCTAATTACTGTACACGTGACCTCAAATCACATTTGCTGTTCTAATGCATTGAAGCTACTCAGATATTAGAAAAAGATTATAAAGAACAACTTTGCAATATGATACTAGGTCAACGCATAAGTCACCAGATTAGAGCGGTCAAAGACAACATCATTCTGAAGGCTCAGGAGGGAGAGACGCTCGTCCACTAACCCGGAGGTCTGTGGTCTGTGAGACACTCAACCCTACATTGCCTCTGATGGCTCTTCCGGCAGTGTCTGCATGTGTATGAATGTGACATAAAGATGATCATTATAAGAAACTACAATTTGTTATGGAAAAACTACATAGCAGTAGCAATGGATGGTGAGAGAGGGATGTGTGAAGGAATGAAGCATAAAGACAATCTTCCTGATCTAACTTACCCTGAGCTTCATTTCACAAAAACATACATCACAACACTATTAATAATTATAAGAAACTACAATTTGTTATGGAAAAACGACACAATGACACAATTTCCAACGGCCAAAGGGTCTTTCTGTATCGTTTTATTCTGTTAACTGTAAGTTTTTCGTATCGGGTGATATTGGCAAACATAGAGCAGACACCGATATGTCTTTAGGTCTCTTATCGGACGATTTCAATCAGCCGACCGGTAAATCAGATGGGCTTTCATCGTGTGCATCACCGCTCGCACTAGAACAGACAGTTATGGGAGGGTGATAAGGGCGGATAAGGAATGAAAATACAAAACGCTCAAATGGGTCACCAAAAGAACTTTTCAGTTGTGCAGCCAACTAAACACTGAGATGCTAGCATCCCGTCTGACTTGTGTTTGTAGAGGCATTTTCAGATTTGATGTAAATGCGAATAAAGATTTCCCATGGTGCATTAACAACATCATACTTTATTGATATTAAAGATGTATAAATAGTGCATATAGTGATGTATGCATTTGTGAAATGAAGCTGCAGGGTAAATTGTCTTTATGCTACGTTCATACACGGTTCTCTCTCCATCTCTGTCTCTCTTCTCTTAATCAGGTGACCACCAGTTTTTTAAAACAGTTCCCCTCTCTTTTTTTCTGTCATTTCACTGTGAAGTGATGCCATTTAAGGCAAGCAACTGCAACAACTTTGCATCAGACTCATAGAAGAGTTATGGTGCTCGTCTGATCATATAAACAAGTTGCACTGGCTCCATGGGGTTTTGTGTCTATTGGCAGGAGTTAATAAAAAATACTCATTTACATTTCTTTAGCTAAATGCCGCACAGAGTAGCAGAGGTGGATTCAAATTCAATCCATGCGTAGAACCTCTTGCCTGCATTTACAGTGTGCACCTGCCGTTGTCTACGTCTGGTAGTTGTTAACTCTTATTATCCAGTCAGCAGCAGATTTACACCTTCGACTTCAAGTAAATAGCATCAGGGGAACAGGGATTCACATGTACTGATGGTTTATCTCTCCCCTTCATTGAAGTAGATATTGTTAAATAATCTTGCAAATAATCAGATTGACAAAAAAAAAACCCGGTAGGTTTAATTTGTCGAGTTATTACACATGTTCTAGCTTTATCCCCCCACACATCTTCAATACATCAGTATGAGAGCACATTGTGACTCAGGCTGGCGAATAGCTGAGATCATGTCAAACATCGTGGCCTACGTGAAGACAACACTCGCAGGTGAACACAGTTCCAGGAATCCGGGAACAGATCCTGTTAAAAAAAACAAGGAATTAGTTACAACCTGGGTTTGATTTTTTATAGGTCATTGGTTCAATCAGCGGTTGTTGATATCTTGCAACCGACATGGTCACGATCAGAAGTGCTGCGTGAGGATTTGATTTGTGACGATAGTCCTTACAGATTGTTTTTTTTAAAGGTGGATCATTTTAAGGGTTGGCAAAGATGAATGTGGTGTATAGTTGACTGGCATATAACCTCACAGCGCTCGAAGCATGCACAGTAATCCACACTCAGAGTTGCCTGATGCTGCCACCAGGGTGCTGCATTGTGTTAGAAGGATGTGTACTACTGCAGCCCATTTTCACTGCATGTCCCACACTGATGCGCCACAATGAATTGATCTCCTTCTCTTCTCTCCGCCTCCAGGCATTTCCTTTTTAAGACAGGTACAGGCACCACCCCCCTCTTCTCCACCGCGACCCCTGGCTACACTATGGCCACGGGCTCAGTGTACTCTCCACCGACCAGGCCGCTGCCGAGGAATACCTTGTCCCGCTCCGCCTTCAAGTTCAAGAAAAGCTCAAAGTACTGCTCATGGAGGTAAGACGGAAGGAGCCACCTTCCCGTCGTGCGCTGCGGATTATTGACTTTCAAGAGCCGCCCACTTCCCGTTCCCCCCTCTTGTGTCGGGGTACGCCCCGCCCTCCATCTTCATCCTCGTCAGATTTGCCGGAATCGGTAGACGTCGCAGCGGTGCTGCCAGTCTGTCCCATGAGTCCGAGTAATAAAATCCTCTGAAAGCAGCTTTCATCATTTAGATTCTGAGCTTATTTCAATTAAAGAAATATGAGTAACAGCCCCTGCAGCTTTAAGTCGGCTATTAGGGAGATAAAAATACATACACATGTGATACATATGGGAGGTTGTGGCTCAGGAGGTACTGTATTTGGAATGCATAGGAATGTCTGACAAATAGGGATGGCTGGAACAGTAGCCTACTTCCCAACCTCAGAGGGAGTCGAGGTCGGAGGAGTATTTGCTGCCCGGGTACCACCGAGCTACTTCCGTGCGTTCCGTAAATGGCTGTTTGATCTGACACAGTTTCCAGGGAATAGATGGAGGCTAGTTCGGGCTCGACTCCGTCTTCTTTTGTTATGTTTTTCAAAAAAGGAACCACATTAGAGACCACACAAAATAGGTCGCATCTCCCCACGGTAAAAGGAATTAATGTGAAGGTGACAACATGAAAAAGTGCACAATTCAGATAAAATGTTGCAATGTGTGGATTGTTTCTTTCAAATGATGAATATTGCATCCAAATTGCAACTGTTGACAACAACCTCAGTCCTGCAAGAAAAAATATAGTTTACACTGAAGAAAAGAATCAGGCACTCGTGGTGTGTTCAGACCAGATGCTTCATTCCCACGTGCACAGACTAGTAGAAAGAACAGCTGAAGTAACAGACACATGTTTTCAGAATTCACCCGGTCGTCATACATTTTCTCATACCTGTTTGCGCAACATAATTGAAAAGCCACCAGGAAATATCACTTTTGAGATCATACAAGAAAAAGAGATGGTGACAACACATCAAATCACATCACTGAAAAATATATAGTCACATCAGTAGATCTTAAAATCTACATCTTTATCAAACCTGGACATATTAGGACCTCAAATTATTTTATTTCCTACTACCCTCAAGTAACTGGAAGATCCAGAATTGTAATTCTGACGGCGTATGCGGTAGATTGATTCACTCAGTCTGTGTTTCAGGGGCATACGTCTCGGTCTGTCCAGATGTGAAACATTTATAGGGCCACTGTCTGGGAGCAAACCAAATATGTGAGGTTGCAGTTAATGCTATTTTACTTTTTGTATGCTTCGTCTGTCTTTAAATCGGAGAAATCCTTTTTATGCAGTACCCTTCCCCCCCCCAGCCTTTGTAGGTTGTGTTGCTATGAGACGTTCAAGTTCTCTCTTAATTATGAGTCCCTTAATCAAATTTTACAGCTTCTGGTCAACGGTACAGATTCATTAAAAAGAAAAATTTCAATTTTTAATTTGTGCTAAAACATTATTAATAGACAGACAACTCAAAGTATTTGTATTTCAAATACACAGCCTTGCCAAATGGCCTCACCCACAGTGGTTACGGCTGTAAGACAGTAGCTCTGAAAGTGATCAGACAATAGAAAGTACAGTATACAGTCGGGAGACTGTTTATCGGAAACAAAAACATTACAGGATGAACAATGGTTGTGTTGTCTTTCAGGTGTACGGCCCTCAGTGCAGTGGGACTGTCTGTACTGCTCTCCGTCCTGCTCTGTTACTGCATAGGTAAGAGAGCGCACACACACACACACACACACGCACACACACGCACACACGCACACACGCACACACACACACGCACACACGCACACACACGCACACATGCGCACACACACACACACACACACACACACACACACGTACACACACGCACACACACACACACACACGCACGCACACACACACACACACACGCACACAGACTATTATAGACTAATTATCAGTCGATGTATAGAAGTTTGGAGAATGTATCGTTAATCCCACATCATCTGTTCCACTGTATCATCTGCTCTTGTTCCTGTTGCTTTTCTCTCTGTGGTTCGAATAAAGGTCACGCAACGATTTTTCCGCTACATTTCCTAATGTAACGACAGTGAAAGGGATGACAGACGAATATGTTGTTCGTCGAATAGCGGGAGGAACCTTTCAGAGTCAGAACTCAAAGAGCTCATTGTCAGAGATCTGATGAGGTTAAAGTTTGTGACCCCCACATTTAAAAGAGCACAATGGTTCTGCGGCACAGTAAGTCAGACATTTGTCATATTTACAAAACATCCCCTTGAATTGGATTCTGAAGCATCTTCCAACATGCATTCATCATTCATTCAGTGTTCAAATGTTTCAGTTATGACAGAAGACGGACAAAGTCTTGAGGGAAGTGTTTTGATGAGTGAAGAGCGGGAGGTTAACCCTGAGGTCCGGGTTGAATGGTATGAAGTGTTTGGCCGTGTGGACATCTCATTGAAGTGTGTGGACTGTCGTGTCAAACTTTCCTTTTCAACTGTGGGTTGATTGCAGTCTAGATCGTTTCACAGTGTTAATACTTCACGTTTGAATTATGAATATGAGTGTTGGTGGCTCTAACATCCCAGACTCAGCCTACTGAATAGACTGAGTCTGGGATGAACTCACGGAAATCTTTGACTTTCACATCAGGATTCCAATTGGATTTCATTCTAATCAGTATGTCATTCGATTATTGTTTTGCAAACATTCCTTTTGTGATAGATTGAATGTGCCGTCATCCAAACCCTGTCATTAACCTCTTGAAACACAAACCACAAACAAACCAAAAAATGACTCTCAGCCTTTAAAATACCAATGGAGCTCTCGACTTTACGCCGTTATAAAAACCCTTCAGTACTATTTCTTTGTCACTACAGCACTTTAAAAGGATCAGGGTGGTTTGCTCCTTGTTGGGCGTGTGCGAGAGATATATCTCTTAAAAGCCCACGGAGGATGAGGGAGAGGAAGGAATAATAGAAAACATCAGAGGGGAGGAAGAGCTGTATTTTTTTCCAAAGGTCATCGATTCCCACAATGACCAGAAACAATTAAGATCGGAACTCAGATGCTCCTCGGACCTGGAAATCTCTTGCCTCGGGCCAGTGTGTGTGTGAGTGTGTGTGTGTGTAGCACTAGCTGTTACATGCTCATCTGTGTGTGTGTGTGTGTGTGTGTGTGTGTGTGTGTGAGTGTGTGTGTGTGTCATGCACATTTAATTTCCTTGGACTTTTTCATTAACATTTACTGTTGAATCTATCTCATACACATGCACACACACACACACACACACACACACACACACACACACACAAACACACACACACACACACACACACACACACACACACACACACACACACACACAATGTGGGGCGGCTGTGGCTCAGGAGGTAGAGATGGGCATCCACTAACCAGAAGGTCGGCGGTTTGATGCCCACTTCCCCTGTCAGCATGTCCAAGTGTTCTAAATTGCCTCCGATGGCCCTCCAGCCAGCGGTGTGCGAGTGGGGCCGAAAAAGTGCGTTAAATAGCAGCGCTGTGTGTGTGTGAATGGGTAAATGTGAAAAAAGCGATATATATATATATTCCATCCATTTACCATTACACACACACACACAGACACACACACACACACAGATTTGGCCTTGACGGGCTTACATAATGACATACCAGGCAACATAAAATCCCTGCCTGATCTGTTTTTCTAGGATATATGTATGTCACTCATACTTTGTGTGTGTGTGTGTGTGTGTGTGTGTGTGTGTGTGTTTTCCTCTTGAATTGACCCCATTCTTGACTGGAGGATATATTTGGTTCGATGTCAGAGAGAAAAGCTTTTATTTTCTTCATTCAAAATGTACCGCACTAAATCTTAATCTAATCTTATCATGTATTGGAGTACAATAGACTCAAAGGGCTTACATGTGATATAACTCATTACATACATAGGCTCTGGAAGTGTATGATTCAACTTTCTACCCCCTTGGTCATGTGTTTTTAAAAGTTTAAAAAAAGGAGGCAGACTCACAAGCGGTGTCGAGGTATCACAAGAGTGTTTATTTACAAAATGGTGGTCCCATGTTACACGTGTAACCCAAAAATATGTACAAACTAAAGTAACTAAATGACAGTTAACTCAGCTTAACTGAACAAACTTAACTCCCGATAAAACAACTTTAATGCACCTAACGTGTACATGGCTACACACTGATGTCCCTCTCTCTGCTTCAGTAGCCCCTTCCATTAACAGGTGCCCACCCAGCATGTTCCATCCTGCTGACCACGCCTCCTCTGGAAGCAGGGACGTCACCTGAAGTTGTAAAGGCGTACTCCTTACAAAACATACAATAAACTATTTGATCTCCGCAGTACGTCAATAATGAAGTGAATCTAATATTTCAAACCCATTACACCTCCCCTCACAAATGGTTTCTCCCAGTGACATCACTGCTGATGTCACCAAGGGTATGAATAAAGGAAGTGTTCCGTCCCCTCCTCCTTTTGTCCCTGGAACGCATGGTGGGTAAGGTGAGTATCAAACAAAAGAACAGATTCTTAAATGAAAAGTGAACAAATAAACACCAACTCAACGTAACTCTACTTGTCTGTTTTTATTTAATGAAGATGATATGGGAATTGTTAGTTATGATCATGCAAAACATAAACAAACCCGGGATAGTGTGTGGCTGCAAACTATAGTGAGACAAATAATTGACAAACAAACCAGCGTTGTTAAGTTGGCTTGTGTTCTCACCCACTTGGTCACAGTGCTGAAGATGGGGCGAATTAAATATCCATGTTTTGCAATGTTCAGTTTTCCCCTGGAAGTGACTCGAGACTCGGTATGAGTTCAATGATTTACTAAACTTCAGATGAATACAAATACTGTCACATAATTACACTGGAAAACCAACAGAAGAGGGGAATGAAGTGGTTTAAACGGCACGGTCAACCACTGTGTCACTGTAAATGTTATTTACCTAATCTCCCAGCGCTGCATGTGCGGGGAGGTCACCACGGTGATTACGGTAGATTGAGATGGTACAGTTAAAGTAAGGAATTTGACCATGGAAACCAGTGACTGTTTTATTTCGACTACATCATTTCTTTTTAGCGTGTGTATATAAACCTTCAGTTTCTTGAGAAGTTACCAGGGAGTTGTTGATGGGAACCTCTGCCTACATGGGAACACTTCTTTGCAGGCTGTTGGGCATCTGCAACCTGGTCTAGATGCTCATCCGGGGTCAACTGTGGCTCCCTCACTACTTCTCAGTGCAGCCTGTATGTTGTGCAGCTTTGCATTACTTGAATTTTCATCTCGGAACCAACATTAGCGAACTCACAATTCACAGCAAGAATCCTTAGCGTGGTTTGATCGCGGTCCAGAACTTCTGCATGTTTGTTGGGAAGAGATTAGGGATATAAATCCCCCTTTTTGTTTTTATATTCAGGTGGTTAATCATGCCACTGTGCTCCTCCTGAGTGTGTCAGACAATCGAGACTGAGCTGAGATCAATTTGCTCTACTCAAACGGACATAGTAAGGGCTGACACCCTAGGTTGTTGATTGCAGCTCAACACAGTGGGATAGTTTTTCATCGATCCAAGCAGTTCTGCTGCAGGGATTGTTTTTCTTCCACAGGATGTTTTCCAGCTCCGACTACTCATCACAGCTGCAACTTCAGAAACCAACTATAATTTATAAAGAACAGGAAATATCGGGGCATTGACGACAATAGCTAATTTGAATCAATTTACATCACAGTTTGTGTGGTTTCAAATTTATCAGTCTAACTCTTAAATAAATTCTTACCTCTTTAAATCCTCAACCAAATTCCTCTGACATGTTCTGTTACTTCCCAAATTTCTCAAAAAGGGTTCTGTTAGACAGAAGCAGTCATGTATGACTGTTACCATGGCCATTAATCCTCTTACTTTATCACACAGACACACAAACAGAGACCCCCACAGGCCCCTGTCGATTAGCCAGCACTCTCCCGTGACCCTTTGCTCCTGTCCTCACCAGGAGGGGTGGTGGGTAACGGGCGAGCACAGCACGGCTCTAATTTAATGAGGGTGTGTGTGTGTGTGTGTGTGTGTGTGTGTGTGTGTGTGTGTGTGTGTGTGTGTGTGTGTGTGTGTGTGTGTGTGTGTGTGTGTGTGTGTGTGTGTGTGTGTGTGTGTGTGTGTGTGTGTGTGTGTGTGTGTGTGTGTGTGTGTGTGTGTGTGTGTGTGTGTGTGTGTGTGTGTGTGTGTGTGTGTGTGTGTGTGTGTGTGTGTGTGTGTGTGTGTGTGTGGGGGTCTCACTAATTGGTCACCAACTTTCTCTATAATATCTGTGAGGAATCCTGTCCAGACTCCCACATTCCTGCACAAACCCACCAACACAAATAGGTTACTACTTTTGATCTGAACACTTCTGATTCTTCATGTACTGTCATGGGACACCCATATCTAATTCTTCTCAGAGGTAAACTAATTGGGTTTTGTTTGTTTAATTTTAGTATCCCAAAGTGATCTGTGTGCTTTTAAGAGGCTCCCAATCCTACTAGTTGAATACATCGATCCTTTGTTCTTAACTGTGGGCTGTGATGAAAATGCTCTAAATTAACAACATGAAATATTAGCACAACCTCTGTGCTCTTATCACCTATTATTTTTATAGTGGTCTTTAAAATTCCATATCATTTTAAAAAACTTAGCACACCTCTTCCTGTGAGTTACATTGTGTTAGGTTGATCTTGTGTCCTGAGGCCCAGAGCAGGATTGGATTTGTGTCCTGTGTCCGACTCACAGACTGTTTTTAAGATTGGACGTAGTCACCGGGTCCAGATAGTTAAGCCAATACAGAGATGTCTAAAAGGGCAACCCCCCTGGTTGCAAAGATTACTTTGTTTGAGGTCTATGAGAAAATGAGTCTACTTGTAATATGTTGTATAATGTAATTTCCCTGAGGAGTTAATTGTCTGATTCTCGAGATTCAAATATGTTACGTCTGGTTTTAAAATGCAAGATGGCGCTGACCAAAATTCTAAACTTCAGGCTTCAAAACAGCAGTCCACAAACAAATGGGCGATGCAACAGTGGTTTGCCACTTGGCATAAAATGTGAACTGTTAATATGTCAAATAGATGAGTGGATCCATGTGCTAACAGCTCTGATATCACAACCACTGCAGGAGAAAATATGCTCTTTTTCAGGTGAGACAGAGTGAAGTCTATGAAGTCATGTAAAAATGTCATTCTATTTATGTTAGCCACTTGGTGATTGGTGACCCACTGTGCGCCTGCCAGTGTTGATGTTTTCCCCCTGCCTGAGTCCTTTTGGGTCATTATGGATTGGCTCTATCCCTCGGTCTACTTCGAAGTGGGTCTGATTGTACCCAGGTCCCCTTTGGGTTTTTTATTTTCAATTTATTTTTTACTACATTTTATGGGGGTTATGTTCTTCTTGCATAAACTTGCCTATTAATGAAGTGAACCCTACTTTTGTTGCATTGCCGCATAGACCTTCCTCCTGCCGGAGGCTTCGAAGGTAAGACTACATAGTATATTTTAAGATTCACCACAGTATCTTGTTTACAAGGATGATTACACCATCCTGCTCTGTAAGTTAGTGGCGCTAACTGCTTAACAATAGTTGCTGGCCCTTCCCACCTGGGCACCAGTTTTGCGGAGAATTTCTTACCGGCCTTGGAGAGAGGGTGAGCCCCTACCCAGAATAAGTCACCTTGCTGAAAGTGCGCAGCCTTCCTGTGGGAATAGTAGTACTTACATTGTCTGGCCTGGTGCCCTCCCACTCTCAGTTTAACTTCCCTCGCCATCTTCTGCTGTCTTTCTCCCAGGCTGTTAGACGCTTGCAGCTTGGGAGATGGTGGTTTGTGAATGAGCCTTGCCAGTGGACTACGGAGTTGGCTGCCTGAAGCAAGTTCAGTTGGTGCGTTTCTGGTCGTCTCCTGCAGGGTTGAATTGAGAGCATAGCAGAGCCTGGATATTCGCTGGTCCCATGTGTTGTGGAACTGGCCAACAATTATGCAATCATTGTTTTTCTGTTGTGCTGATTCGATCTGTAAGGTTTGTTTGTGGGTGGTTACTGGTGGTTACTTTTCTTACAACCCCCCAAATCTTGCAGATCATCAGTAAGGAGTGTTGAAGTAAACTGTGATCCTGTGCCTGATACTTGGTATTGCAGCACCCACAAACGAGTGAAGATTTCCTCTTTGAAGAACAATCCTCACAAGGTTCATTCCTAACATCTGCCCTGGTGCCGTGACCTTTGTGCTATGCATTACATTTGTGGTACCAGCCTGCGAGTCCCAGGAAAAGGCCTTGACATCCTGAGGGACAGGGAAGTCTGACACAGCTTGCTTCTTATGATTGTGACAGAAAAAGTGTGATACTAAGCAACGCTGTATGAATGTGTGTGAATGGGTGAATGTGACTTGAAGTGTAAAGTGCTTTGAGTGGTCAATAAGACTAGAAAAGCGCTATATAAATACAGTCCATTTACCATTTATGAATGGATCGCCCCAACCCCTCTATTGGAAATCATGTGACCTAGAAACTTTAACTTCCACTTCTAGACATGTCACTTCATGTTGAGCCATGTTGGCTCTGACGTACAGATACCAGATCACAAAAATGCTTGTAGTCGATGCCCAGCAAGGAAGTTGCTCGCCTGGCGGTAAGGCATAGTTAAGGTGAACACACTGCGGAGAGTAGAGGTTGGGAATTTTTGCCCACAAACTGAAAT
The DNA here is from genome assembly GCF_022379125.1 of Scophthalmus maximus. NCBI lineage: Eukaryota > Metazoa > Chordata > Actinopteri > Pleuronectiformes > Scophthalmidae > Scophthalmus > Scophthalmus maximus. The sequence goes on from NC_061522.1 coordinate 22,840,986, forward strand.
TAGCGGTAGGCGGCAAGAAGGAGTATGAGGTGTATCGTGTATAAGGTTTCAACCCATAAGTTAGTTTCGCCAGATTGAGAATGACACCTGTCTCTGAGAGGGAGTCCAGTCCAATGGTCACTGGTAGAGCAAAGTGTTGGTCCTCCACTTCACAATAAATGAAGCGTCACAACACCGAAATTACCACCAAGCTGAGTTACACAAACATGGCAAAAGCAATTTTACTACATCAGTATTAACCTGCCTGTTCCTGTCTTGCGCTCTCTCCTCCTCCCCCATCCTCCTTTCTCCAGCGATGCACCTGTTGGGTCTCAACTGGCAGCTTCAGGAGAGTGAGGGCTATGGAGCGTTTGAAAATGGAGGAGGGGGAAGAGATACAACCCCTAACACCTTTATGGTGTCCACAGACAATGGTGAGTTTGTACTTAACTACATAGTTTGTTCTTTCTTTTGACAGGAAAAGCAAAAACGGTGTTTGTTTCCATTTCAGGTTTCTGTGATAGACCAGGAATTTGCTTTGTTTGCTTTGAGCTTCTGTTGCTCTTTCTCATTTCAAGATGAGTAGTGACTATATGAAATTGATGTGAAAAATATATCCAATATTCAAGTCTATTCACATTAGGAATTAATGGCCCACGTCCTTCAGAAATTACTACAGAACTTTTGTAGTTCATGGGTAGCACTTTATTATGACACATACGATTTTAGCCAGTCATTTACTGTGTCTGATGTTATCAATATGAGGTTTAGGTCTATTCACATTAGGAATGAATGACCCACATGCTTTTGAAAATTGCTACATAACTTCTAATCTAAAGTCAAAATGTTTCCCTCTGAAAAAACCTTTAAGATTTCTTCCATGAGCTGTGGGCCAGCTGAATTTAAAGCAGCTCAGCTAATGGTAGTCTACTATTATATTTAGGTTCCAGATTGAATAGATTGAGATAAATGAATTAGTCTTCACTGTCACAGCTAAGGCAGGAATCAGGAGCTCGCTATAAAATACTCGCTTGACGTCTCAGTATGAGAGAAGCGTGTTCACAAACTGATGTTCGGCTGTGAGCCCTTCAGACACCTTCACTTTCTAAACGATGTCCAGTCAATTTAAGTTGCAATAGCTGGACTGCAGTCCAGTTGGAGACACATCTCAAGCATAGATTAGAGCAAACAGGATATATGCATCAACTCTTTTGGGTCAAGGGCATCCTGAAAAACAGTCTAAATTATTTTTTGTCAATGAGAGTTTTTCCTTTTTTGATTTGAAAAGAAATGTCACAAAACGTGTTTTCTGTTGTTATCAGTTACTGAGTTCAGTTTGAAAATGGCAAATGTAGATCAGAGGGTGATGGGGCCTGTATATTCAGTCGTAGGGACAACGGTTCTGTTGTCCACTGAGAGAGCTGTGGGTTAAAAAAACGATATGGAAAAATTAGAACCATATAGTTTCCATTTACTCTGGAGTGAACTATGAATGAAAATCCATGGGTTTGTAACCTTTATGCAAGACACGCTGCATTGACATCTGGAAATGTTCAGCTAAGCCTAGTTAATACAGCTGGAATATTATGGTAATATGTATTGCCATCAAACTAAATATCTCTGGTGTTTAAATTAACAGCCCACCTGTCATTGGTGTTATAACATTGCATCCCTTACATAGTGACGTGTAGAGCAAGTATTTCCAGGGATTACACAGTAAGGCATGATGTAAGGTCATCTCACAATCTGTCACCGTAAACTGCCAAACGGCTCCTGAGGATATCACAGAAAAAACAGCACAACACCAAGACAAAAGTAAAAATGACTCATAACTCGCTAGGATGAATCCTGTTTACGAGAGCATGTCTCCATATTCATAAATGACAGTTTTTTTGTTTTTCGTTTCAAAGAACCTATAACAAAGAAAAAGACAAAGTGATTCACTATTTTCTGAACCTTCTGTGTTTCTGTTGTTCCTGTGGGGCAGGTAAAATGTTTCTTCTAGAGAACAGCACCATCGACATAGGAGAAGTGGATGTGGGGAGACGAGCCATACAGGATGTCCCACCAGGTCAGTTACTAGTCATTCTGATCCATTCATTCTGTTACTAGTCATTCTCAAAAAAGAACAGCAATTCATTTACAACAATAGTTACTTATTGGATGAAATAAGTGTTGTGTAGTATATTCAGTCAAACAGTGGCATGCAGTGACATTTTGAGGACAGCAGAGCTGCAGAACCCCCACCCCCGAATGAAACACCATCTCAATTGTTCAGCTCTTTATTGTTTCATTTTTATTACATTCACAAAAAACCCATACAGAAGTGAAGTGGTGTAATTAAGTCTAGGGGAGTGTGATGATGAATAACCGTGTAATTTGCTTGTTTACATGCTACTGCTACACGTTCAAGCGTAGGCGTCCGTTTAGCTATTCTCTAATTGATGTCTATTTTTAGCAGCAACTGGCCTATACTGTATCGTTGTATAGTATCATGTTATATTACTACAAGTCACCATTAGTGATTTGATGTTTAAATTCAGAAATGCTACTCTTTAGCATTGCCACATTATTTACATACATTTTGAGCCTCTCCTAAATCATTTTAAAATGCTGTTGGCAATAGAAATTCATTCTGATGTTAAAGCATGGGTCGTATTGATGAATTAACTTGTGAGAATTAGGGTTTGTAAGATCCATCACTGTCTTACTTTGTTGTTGTGTGACCATTACATTACATTACATTCATCTAGCAGACACTTTTGTCCGAAGTGACTTACAATAAGTCTTGTACATGAATCGAGGATTGTTTGAATATCTGAATGAGTGATTTTGACTTACTGTTGTCGATTCCAGGAGTGTTTTGGAGGTCCCAGCTATATATCGACCAGCCGCAGTTCTTGAAATTCAACATCTCCGTCCAGAAAGAGGCCCTTGTTGGGGTGTATGGACGTAAAGGCCTACCGCCCTCACACACACAGGTTGGTCACACAAACACATGCACAAGTACAATTACATGTTCATTTATTTGTATAGCTCAAGCAAGTCACAAGGTGTTTTTACAGACTTACATATGCCAATCTCAAAAAATGAAAAACTAACTAACACAACTTCACATAGTGACCCTCAAATCTTGCGTGCTGTTTAAAAATAATAAAACAGGACGACAACTGTATGTTGCTCTTTAAGATCATTAAATGTGCAAATTGTTGTTGAACTCTGTCTGAATGAAGCTGAGAGGAACATTAACATGAAAGACATGTCCCTGACAAAATACGATCACTTTAACAGATGAAGCCAATATCACTTTGTGTTCTATATCTGAAAGGGGTGTAAATCACCAAGCACCGCCAACTGCAGGCCATTAGCGTGCACCTTATGTGGGAAAAAAAAGATTTGTAGAGCATTTATGCAAACCAGGGACGTATCCACTTTCAGTGTGAAATGGAATGCATTTGTATAGCGCTCTTCTAGTCTTATTGACCACTCAAAGCGCTTTACAGGACAACTCCTAATCACACACATTCATACAGTGCTGCGCTCTTTCTGGCACATTCATACACTGCCGGAAGAGCCGCCTGAGGCAATTTAAGGTTTAGTGTCTTGCCCAAGCACACATCACAGACGACCGACTCTACCTCCTTGGGTGTCTGGGCGAAACTGACAGGAGCAGGGGTCATGACACTACGATATGAGGCCCTATGTGACACTGAGCGCAAAGTGGTGCAGAGTACAATGCAGTTCTCTTTGCTAGTTTCAGACCAACGCAGTTGTCATCTTACTACCAATGCCCATGTTGTTTAAAAAGCAAATGCACTTGCACCCAACTGATGCAAGTTTTAAAATGAGATGGGGTCAACAGGCGTAAACTCTGATTGTTACAACAGAGAAGTGGTTTCTCTTACTACCTGGAAGATCCATCACCCTAAGAGCAATCGCCTCACTTTTGGGAATGGGAGATGGCCATCTGATTGCTTTATTTTCAAGTTACGTCCAAAACACACCCATAATTAATTAAAAGACCAAGTACAACACTTTTGACCCATGCATCTGGTGCAGTGATGTGGATTTGGACATGTCCTAAATGCACTTGTACCATGCACTTGTGACCATCCACTTAGATTGCTATGAATAGGGCGAAAGATGTCATATGACACAAATAACAATGATACAAGATAATGATGTGGATAAATGTTCACACAAGCTAAGGCAGCATCTGAGTGTTCTTCTAGAAAAAACCTTGTTGAAAATAGTACTTAAACAGCACAAACTTCAGCAGAGTCTGTATTAATTTGTTTTAATCTGTCTCCCTTGAACAAAATCTTTGCATCAGTGGCTGCCATGCCTCTGACTTACCATTTAAGAAAGTCTGTCCTCAGTCATCCAGAATCACTTGAATTACTGTCCTCTCTAGTTTTAACAAATACCTGATAACAGATAAGATCCTCATAAATGTATATTCCCCTTGAATGACTACACTTAACATCTCTGTGTGTTGAATAACGATTTCTATCACACACTAATCCACTTATCTGTAAAAGACAGCTTCAAAAGATACCACCGCTCCATATTGGCACTTGACTTTTCTGTTTGCCGCTGCCTTTCAGTTAAATAAACTATCTGTGCATTACTAGCACTGCACTGTAACTTTTATCACCTGTCTTATTCTATTTTAACATGATTTTATTTTCTCTTCTTAATTATTGTATTTTAATGTGATTTTATGTGGTTCTTCCCAATGCTTTTAATGTTTTATGTAAAGCACTTTGAATTGCCTTGTTGTTGAAATGTGCTATACAAATCAACTTGCCTTTCCTTGCCTTCGAATCCAGGTTCAAACCAACCAGTGCCTTTCTGTGTGGATTTTACATTTTGTGTTTACATGGGTTCTCTCTGGGTACTCCGGACCAAAGACATGCAGATTGGGGTTAGGTAGCTTCAATCTCTACCCCTTATTGAATTAGACCCTATGTTCCCTCAAGGATTTCCCACCAAATTAGGCCCTGTGTTCCCTCATTACTGTTAAATTTCCCCCGGATCAAAATTAGGCCCGATGTTAGGGTTAGGTTGAGGGAACATAGGGCTGAGGGAACATAGGGTTGAGGGAACACAGGGTTGAGGGTTAGAGGGTAAATATTGTTGTATAGAGAAAATAATCTTCATACTGTATGCTGGTGTATTTTTGTCTTTCAGTATGACTTTGTGGAGCTACTGGATGGTAGTCGCCTCATTTCCAAAGACAAACGAGCACTCAGAGACATGGATGCAGGGAATTCACATCCACATGGGGAGGAGACTGGAGCCCGACACGCACGCTCTGTGAATGTGCATGAAGCTGGATTCATCCAGTATCTGGACACAGGGATCTGGCATCTGGCCTTTTACAACGATGGACGAAATACAGAACAGGTCTCTTACAATACCATCTTCATAGGTGAGACACAGCCATATATTTGTAATAACCAATAATGTTAGTATTGAAATTCCTGGTGGAGTTACTGATATTGTTGAGTGCACTTCTACAGCACGCAAAGTCCAAACAACATTGTCTACTGAAAGTGACCCCCACCAGTTAAAACTTTAAGATGGAAGGAGGCTGTCATAAAGACTTGTTAATGAGAGTCGTTGTTTATGTTTAGTCCACTTTATAGCCCGGGGGGGAGGGGTATAATCTGGCCTAGGGGGGTATGAAATAGCTGTTTTGTATCCCGGGTATATTGTGGGCTAGTCCAGTTTATACCCCGGGATATAAAACAGGATAGCCTACTTGGGGGGGTATATTTTGGGCCGTAACATTGGCAGAGTATAAATGATGTGTGATAGAAAAAAAAGGCTTTGTATAGAAGCAATCTATGAATGTGTGTGTGAATTTGACTTGTACTGTAAAGCACTATGAATCTTAAGTAAGACTAGAACAGCGCTATATAAATGCAGTCAACTACAGTAGATCTGGAGGCTAAGGTAATGCCAAAGTAATTATATGATCAGACAAATAACCTCGACACCCAGGCCTTCATGTCTTTAAGACATTACTGAAGCTGGACCACAGGATTAGTTTCACTCAGCTCCAAAGATAAAGCTGGTTGTCCCTGCAGAGCATGGGAAGACCAGGAGACCTGTGGCTGATGGCCCGAGGGCAGGGCAGGGACTGAGCTCAAGAATCCTGGCCACACAGGTGGTGCCATTCTAGAGGGTGTAATGGAAAAAACTGATGGAATTGACGCTGACTCAGGAAGATGGAGACTGTGGAAGCAGAAGTATTTATTTCAAGGAGCTCAATATTGAGGAGATTTCCAGGGTAGTTACACAAATCAACAACCGGTTAGTGCATGTGGTCCCCAAAACCCCCTATCTCCGGTATCTGTGCTTTGTTTATCTCTCTCAGAATCACGTGCTGTCATCATTACAGACAGAATGGCTATCTCCATAGTAACCCTCTGTTCTATATTTACCGCAGTGCATCTCACAAGATGTCTTTCAACTATAACCTAAATGCTGCTACTATGATGCCCAGAGACCGCATTCCGCTAACCATTGACTGTCCCTACGTGCCAAAGATAAGATGACCTCGCATAGCGAACGAAACTCGTCTGTACAGTCTCGCTAGGAGGGACATTGGGCATCTGTGAAGGCATGGAGGAAGCCAAGACTGTTTTGGAACGTGTTGGCGAAGGCCAAGAGAAGGGAAGGTGGATGGGTATCTAGATAGCAAATTGGGATCAATGGGCAGCTGTGGCTGGGGATCACTGCTGGGAACCTGGGACTGAGGATTGGCCAGGCTGGGTAACTGAGTCTCAGTGGAGCTGGGCAGCTCGGTGGATTGACATCTACATGTCCGTCTAGGGACACTAACCCCCAGATATCTGGGGGAAGAGTTGCCCAAAAATGGGTCAGTCCAGAGTCTTCAAGGTCTGAATCAGACAGACTGTCGGCCATTGTGCTAATAGACCTGAAGGGTTCAATGCTAGCTGTCTGAGGTAGTGACTGGAGAGTAACAGAGGATATGGCCTCTTAAGGTGGCTGCATGTGAACGATCCTCTGAGTTGTTGTCTGGCCTGTAGGCAGGGGGACAAGTTGGGGGCTAGCAGGCCCAAGGTTAGCCGACTGTGGTGTAGTTCAAAGGCCAGCATCGTGGTCAATAATTGGCAGCGTGGCTTGGGGGGGTGAAGAGGTATATGGCTCAGGCAAAACAGGGTCTGAAGCTGAAGTGGCTGCCAGTTCAGGGAGCCACATCCGCAGCGAGGGTTTAGACAGGACTAGATTCTTAGGAAGGCGCAGAGGTTGTTTTTTTTCTGCTCTATATTAATGGACTGCATGAGCATATAAAATCCCTGGATGCCGCTTGAAACTTAATGGAATTACCCCTTGGTCTGCTGAGTCCATAATTTAGGTCATTTTTGCTGTCCGAGGGTACAGTTTTTCAGGACCCATGCCAAGGCAGGAAGGTGCTGAAATGATAATTTAAGAGAAATGGGGGTCAACTGGACAAAAGTGAAACACATCAATGCATGGTAAATAATAACTAGAGAAAATGGACAAAGGCGTGAGGTAAACAACCAATAGACACAGTCCAAAAGAATCATTTTACAGGTGTAGATCATAACAATATCTGATAAGCTTTCTCTAACACTTGTATGCACATTGAGAGGCATTGTATAATATTTAGTGTTTGTCTCTTCATATGTATACAGTAATATGTCATCATAATTATTTGTGACATAATGATGTGTGTCCCTCATAATAAGCTAATCATGTATATTATAATTGTCACATACCTGTCTGACACATCTGTCTCTCTCTACCTCACCTGTGGTGCAGTGACCACTTTGGTGTCTCGTAAATAGAATGGTAAATGAAATGTACTTGTATAGCGTTTTTTTTTAGTCTCAACAGCCCCTTAAAACAGCTTTTACAGTACACACAGTCTCCCATTCACACACACATTCATACAGCCCTGCTATTTCTCTCCCTCCTCTCAATCAGAGTCAATTATGGAGTGTCCTCAGAATTGCCATGGAAACGGAGATTGCCTCTCAGGAATATGTCACTGTTTCCCAGGATTTCTTGGGCCTGACTGCTCTCGAGGTAAACGCACACACACACACACACACACACACACACACACACACACACACACACACACACACACACACACACACACACACACACACACACACACACACACTCAAGGAAAGCCGTTGAACTGCACGGACCTTTTGTCTTAAAAAAACCTTTTGCAGTGGGTCTGCCTCCGTGTGTTCAGCTATATTGTGTAAATGACGGGTTTGATTCTAGTTAAAAACAACATTCAACACATTCATAACAAGTTTTTGTGGATTCTTCAGAATCCGTCCATCTCTAGATTTCCTATGGATTCTGTGGTACTGCAGTATTTCTAAGCTGTAATCCATCACACTGAAAGCACACGTCACTGACTGGACTGGAGTAATTTAAGGACAATATCATCACCTTTCAGATGGTGAACCCTAACACAAACCACCGGGGGGTACATTTTGTCCCCACCGGGGATAAAAAATATTCAGCAGAGGGGGGGATACATTGACCAGAAAGGGGGACATCCCCCCCCCCCACCCCCAGGCAAATCTGCACCCTGATTATGATGTTAAAACTGATGCACGTTGTAATGGTGATGGAAAAAACGACAGCGTCTGCACTTATATTGGCCCCCTATAAGCCAGGGCTGTCGGAAAGAATTTCAGGAGTCAAATATAATTTGAATATTTAAAACAAAACAAAACAAGTCAATATTATTGGAATGCTGTAATTGCTTATCAAATGTGTATTGTTAATTATCTTTTAAGTGTGTTGCCTATGGGCCGAACTGTGTGTGTGTGTGTGTGTGTGTGTGTGTGTGTGTGTGTGTGTGTGTGTGTGTGTGTGTGTGTGTGTGTGTGTGTGTGTGTGTGTGTGTGTGTGTGTGTGTGTGTGTGTGTGTGTGTGTGTGTGTGTGTGTGTGTGTGTGTGTGTGTGTGTGTGTGTGTGTGTGTGTGTGTGTGTGTGTGCGTGCGTGCGTGCGTGCGTGCGTGCGTGCGTGCGTGCGTGCGTGCGTGCGTGCGTGTAGTGCATGATGATCCACACAGGGAAATATCCACTTTGCAATTCTCTTGAAAGTTGCTGATAATATGTAAAAATGAGCATCAACAGAATAGGCCATATTTTATTAAAACTAAAGGAACTGCGTCACAAGGAGGAGAACAGCGTTCTCACAGTGTCTAGCCCCAGTGATGGAAATTACAGCTGTATCGACAAAAACAACTCAACCCACCACGGAGGAAACTAATCTTGTTGACGGAGGAATAAAAGCAGGCGAAGAAGGAGAGTGACAGAAAAAGAGATAAAACAAGAGTGAACCTGGGAAAACTACCAGATAAAACACAAAAGGAGTCTGTTGCCTCTTAAAACCTCACGGCTGTTTGGGTGAATCAGAGTTGCTCATTCCACATGTCGGACCATTACCAATGGCTACATGCAGGACCCACTGGAATGAGTCATTTGATAAGTTTAAAATGAACTCCAAATTTGTCAAAGTCGTACCGTATGACACATTCTTTGCATGGTGCAGACATGGACTAACAGTGCTGTGGGGACTGTGGGGTGCAGGTATCAGTGTGTCTAACGGACCCGTCTGTTCCAGCGGCCTGTCCGGTGCTGTGCAGCAGTAATGGCCAGTACTCCCGCGGGCGCTGCCAGTGCTACAGCGGCTGGAAAGGAACGGAGTGTGACGTACCAGCCAACCAGTGCGTTGACATCCACTGTGGAGGGCACGGCATCTGCATCATCGGTGCCTGCATCTGCAATACTGGGTATAAAGGCGATAATTGTGAGGAAGGTAAGAAGAGTTTTTTACAAGAAGACAGCAAAAAGGTACATTTAATTTGATTCTATGTTTTGGCAGTATTAGGCTCCTTTGCTCAGACCAAATATTCAAACCTATATTATTTCTTTTAGGAACGTGACGGGGCTCTTAATAAATGCCTTGTAGTTTGGTTTGAATGATTCATGTTACTGTTTTAATTGTGTAAATGGGAGTTTGAAATTGAAGCTGCTGGCAGGTAGTTTGCTAACACAGCATTGTCACTATATGGCAAATCCAGTTACTGTAATCTCTCTGTTATACAGACAAACACACATACATGGTGACTGTCCAAGTGCTGGGATATTGTTGGCTAGGATAGCCTACAAGCTATACCCGGAATGGATCGATACTAATCTACTTTTCTCGAGCCGTAACTAAATGATTTGTCAACTATTTTGATAATCGATTATTTGGTTCAAGTGGTTTTTATGACAAAAGTGTATTTATTAGAATATTTTCAGGTTTCTTTGCTCCTCTATGACAGTAAATGAAATATCCTTGCCGTGTGGCCAAAACACAACATCATCTTGGGGTTCGACATTTTTCATAATTTTCTTTATATTATTTTATTTTATTGACCAAACAACTAATCAATTAATCGAGAAAACAATCGACAGATTATTCAATAATGAAAATAATTGTTAGTTGCACCCCTAATACACACACTCATTCAGATGTGCAAATATACTGTATATGACAGTAACCAGTTTTGTTTCACATTACAAGAAAAAAGGTTTAAAGTAAGAACAAAACACATTCAACAGAATGTTCAAGTGGGGTCAAGAATGTGACTGTATGAAAGTAACTGCATGCTCTGAAAAAGGTTGGCCCCTGGAATGTAAAGTACTGTAACTTTGTTGTCACTGAGCCACAAGTTGCCCCTGACAGCTGTGTCAGAATGGGATGTATGATTATAGTGTATGAGTATAGAGCTGAATCAATCGGTGTGAAAGGATGAATGTGAAACGTAGTGAATAAAATAAAGACGTTGAGTAGCTGTTAAGACTATAAATGCGCCATATAATGAAGATCACTTACGTAAAACTGAACAACTGCTCCTACCTTTAATCATAGATTGAAATATCAAGCTGTTCATGTTCTTACTGCACTTGTACAGAATACATTCGACTACTCTCCTTAATCTTTCCTTCGCAATGAGTGAATACATCTCAACTTCAATCTGTCTATGCCCAGTAGAAGCCCATGTCCTGTTATAAGTTTAACGTGAAAGATATTGAGACTTCACCCACTTGGGCCATGTGTAAGTACGCATGTGTAATGTATGTAACTCCGTCTCCTCATCTGTCCGTCTCCAGTGGACTGCATGGACCCCAGCTGTTCAGCCCACGGGGTGTGTATTCACGGCGAGTGTCACTGTCAGCCGGGCTGGGGCGGAGCCAGCTGTGAGATCGCCAAGGCCATGTGTCCCGACCAGTGTTCAGGTCACGGGACCTACAACGCCGAGACCAACACCTGCGCCTGCCACCAGACGTGGACTGGGCCCGACTGCTCTTTAGGTGTGTGTCGTGTTCAATATCTGTCACTGTGTGCATTTTCTTTCAATCAGATTCCTTTCTCATTTCTTACAGAATTTTTAAAGCAATAGCACTTCATTTAATGTAATTATTTTGTAAAGGCAACATTGCACCATGCTCGAGTTGATAAAGTCCTTTACATAATTATTAAAGGAGGATGAAGAAGAGCAGGATCAGCATGAAATGAAAACCAAAAGATATCAATGTAAACGTTGTGAGCCCCTAAGAGATGGGGTATATAGCTTGTAAGAACAACTTGTAAGACTGAACCTGTGGGTGTCAACATATTGTGAGGACCGACTTCAACAATATATCACTTTTATAGGTTTATATGTACAGGCAGTACAGTTCATTTTTACAGCTTGGCCGCCCTGGACATACAGTCATTGAGAGTGTGGATATGTAGAACCAGTCACGTCTCCATATGAGGAGCTAAAATGGAATTGTACTGTTTTCACAATGAATTGCAGTGAGTTAGACAACCTGCATCTGTGGCTTGTAGTTGCCGCAGACGAGAGACTCGTCTGTGGACAGAGGAAGGACTAGAGCAACCTGGACCACGTGGACAAAGTAGTGCAGATGAACTGTGTATTAGAAGTCCTGTGTTCAGTGGATAGAATGGCTCGTTTTCAAGAAATGAATGTTGATTCAGATTCCATCAATGGAAGAGTTGAGAGTCAAAAAGAAAAACAAGTTTCTGACAACATCATAACGTGTTCTGCTTCAGTACCTTTAGTAACGTATAAGCCTGGCTCCTATATACACAGTATAACATTCATATAGAAACATTTTGTAATAGAAAATACTGTTAAGACAATGGCTCCTGGATTACGCTCATGGTCTGTGTTTATATTTGTTCTCCTCTTCCTTTGGCATCTAAAGTCAAACTCAAACTATTTAATTAGGGTTTGTGAAAACTGCAACATTTCCTTTACCGTGACCAAAGTGTGTTATTTGCTTACATCTCACAAAGTGTGACTGAATCTCAGCGTCGGAGTACTGAGATTTATAAACCCAAACATCCCCATAAGCGCTTCAGTGTGTGAACGTGAACGACCAGGGAGCATTGCCTCGTCACTAATTACATTTTCTCCAAAATGCGTCTGGCAGAGCATCATTTTCCGACAAATACCGCACAAATAAAGTGACGAAATGGGTTGCTCATCATTGCCTTTCCAAATGATCTTCAGCATTAGTGTTTTTCTGATCTAATGCCCCAATCAGCAGCACCACGTCATTTGATAGTGCTTTCCAAAATGTCCATTTCTAGACTGCGAAATTCACATGTCTGTTTTCTGATCTGCCAATGCTAGAAGTAAGTTTATAGGTGGTAAGTAGTTTTATAATTCTACATGTGTAGCATTATAACAGCGTGTTTCCATCATGAGTCATAATTGTCATGGCCACAAGAGGTCGCTTGGAAGAAAATGATAAGCACAGGGTTTTAGACACGTGAACAAATTGTCTTTGGACAATCTGCTATTTTCTGTTACTGAAGAGAGGGAGGAACATAAAGAGAAAGACAGAGATGTTCAGTGACAGCACTGAAGCATGAAAAGAGGTGGGATAGAAAAAGAACTGGAGGAGGAATGAATGCAAATTCAGTAACGGATTCCTGACATAAAAACAGAGAAGGAAGTGTGTGTGTGTTCTTACTTCTGTGTGTGTGTTGCCTTGGGCTGTATTCTCTTGTCACAACCATCAAACACATCCAATTAAGTGCTGTCTCTTTCTACAGACACACATAACCAAAGAAAATACATCACATCCACACACAGATACACAAGATGGGGCAAAACGTTCAGAGACACACCAGAGCACACACAAGCAGAGATGTGCAGTGGTGCGTCCTCAGGCACCATGGTCCCCTATAATAAACACTTACAGGAAGTGTGGCATTTAAGCTTTCTCCTCTTTTCCTTTTCTCACACTTACACATATTGGAAATTAAGTAATTACATTCGGACACAAGAATGTATCAGGGCAGAGGTACATTTAAGGAAAGCTTTAGGCTCTAATATGATTTTTTTTGTCCACACGTTTTCGGCACACGTCATACGGTTTTAGGGGAAAATCAGAGCAGTCTGAGCCAAGACTGCTCTCTTGTGCTGCCCCTACGTCGAGTGCATATGTAATGTGTGAAAGTAATGTTACTATAACCACCACTGATGAATATGAATTAGCAAGTAATGGGGTAATAGATTTGTATTCACGTGCTCACGTTGGGATTATCACTCAAGTGATTGGCCAGCACCACCAGTCTCCTCCGATGTGTCCGATTCTAACACAACCGGAAGATGCAAGTCATGATGAAGAGGGAAGATATTCTTCCAGCTTGTTGCCTCGGCTTGGCACGTGACCATGGCAACTGCAGAGAATCCATGCAGACGCTGATATTCATTGTATCCGAGTTCCCAGAATCATACGAATGATTCAACTTTTGACGTTTGAATGTCCGATCTGGGCCCATTCAATTGTTAAGCTCAAGTTTGTACTGTATGACTCATACTGCTTTTCTCCCTTCAGGTGGCTTTGTGTGGCTGAGTGATGAGATAGAAGCCACCTTTACTGTACAGTATGGATTGTGTAGGATTGGATGCACTGTAGCTTGAAGCAGCTACTGCTGCCGACACCCATTCAAAATAAAGAATAAAAACTTTGTAGCATAGCGGATGCAGCAGTAATTACTTGATAAAGAGTGCTACTAGGTGATGTGAGTGAGACCCTTTCACCAGTGACTTTCCTCAGGGTGAGGACAATGACCAGGCAGTAACGCAGATAGATGTCACATTATGCATATTTACAATATTGTTTATAGTTGCATTTAAATGCCTTAAAAGACATTAAGTATTAAGTGTAGTACGTTATTGATCTCCCACAAACTAGCAAACTCGTTGAATTCATGCTTGTCTTTCTCTCTCAAACAGAGGTGTGTGAAGTGGACTGTGGCGGTAATGGAGTCTGCTTCGGCGGTGTGTGTCGCTGTGAGGAGGGCTGGACGGGGACTGTGTGTGACCAGAAGGCCTGCCACCCGCTCTGCAGCAAGAACGGAGTGTGTAAGGAGGGGAAGTGTGAGTGTGACCAGGGATGGACGGGGGAGCACTGCAATATCGGTGAGTGGGTCATATACCGACACACGCACACAGACACACACACACCAGGATCAAATCTAAGAATGGAAAGTGACACTGGGACTAGGATTTACGTTCAAATGCAATTTTTTGGGGAATGAACATGTTGCCTGGACAGTGCTGCATGTGCTCTGCGCCAAAACAAAGGGCATTGACTCGGGAGCACCTGGACCTGGATGTAGTTTTAATTCACGTCTCATCTTAAACACTTTGAACGATGTTGTGGTGAAACCCAGGTATTTGACCACAGTGAGGTGTGGCCAATGCTCATTAGTACTCCAGGCTGATTTCGACATTGAAACTGTTGTAATGATGGTCGATGGTCCTCTGTTGGCTTCCTTCTTTCCTCTTTCAAACCATTTGTCTTCCCTGTCTGAAATGCGTATACATCTGCGTCTTCAAAAGATTTTCCCTTTGTTTGGTTTCTCCAATATACAGTTCGACACATTCCTCCCTGCATTGGACGGCATGTACTTAGTTGCTTTTTGGGGTGTGTGATGTGCAGTCTTTGGGGTGAACCAGTCTTTGTCTTAATGTGTCACTGGGTTTGATAAACACAGGGAAACAATGTTTGTTCAGATACTCCAGACACAAATAGTAAATGGCCTGTATTTATATATCCCTTTCTCGTCTTGAGCAACGACTCAAAGTGCTTTGCAGTGCAAGTCACATTCATGTAGTGCTTCTATACGCAGCCCTTATTCTATCACACATCATACATACTCTGCCGGCTGGGGCCATCTAGGGATACGTGTCTTGTCCAAAGACAATCGGACTGGAGGACTCTGGGATTGAACAGCAACTTTGTGGTTGGTGGAAGACACAAGCTAGTGCTTGGTACACAAGCTAGTAGTTGAAGAGCAGTTACTGGTCTGTCTGCGGGTTTCCTGTATTCTCCAATGTGAAGGCTCAATGTAATGTCTTCTTCATTGTGGATAGCACAGTCCAAAAAAGGCAAGCTGTTGTTCCTGACACCCTCCCCAGTGAACTAGATGTTTCTGTCCACAGAGTTGATGTGTTCAGTGAAAGTGTGCTCTTCCTTGTTTTTGACCTATGTATCATCCACATATATGAACCAGTGGCTGAGTGTTGTTCCTCTGAAGGAATTCAGGGCCCTTCATTCAACCCATTGCACAGCCAAACTTCTGTTGTGTCATCTGTCTATATTTGAATAGGCCTTGTAGTGTTGTAGACCGCCATGTCTATTTTGTGTTAATGCAATTCCCCCTGTAGGAAGACACCAGTCTGTTGGCAGTGGTGCTGAACCGTTCATCAATCGTTTCACTTGGTGCCGAGCGCCCTTTGACAGACTTTCGCCCTCTCTGTGCAGAGAGTCATGGTCCGCCCCTGGTTGACGGAGTCAGTCTTGGTTGACGTTGGTTGCACAGGTTGTTGTCATGTAGCATCCGTTCCACTCCCTCCATTGTTGTGACACAAGAGAACAGAGAGGTCATGTCTGGGTCCAGCTTCGGTCCTCAAACCTTGTTAAAAAAGTCCATGGAGTTTTGGACATGATGGGGGGTGTTGGTGGCTACATGTTTGGCTATGTTGTAGGTAACAGAGGTAATGCTGATGATGATTGGCCTGACGGGGGACCCTTCTTTGTGGATCTTGGGGAGGCCATCAATGCATAGAATGGCATCCCAAGGATACACGTGATGGTATTGTGCCAATTGTTGGTTCCCTCTTCATGTAGTTTTGTAGGTATTCTATAACTTTTTTCTTGTAGGCATTAGTGAGGCCTCGCCTCAACTTTTCCTATGTGTTGGAGTTACTGAGTATTGTAGTGACCTCGGGATGGTAGTCAGCTGTGTCTGCCCAGAAGGATGGTAATATTTTGGTCCTTGCATGTGTGCTACCTCAATAACTATAATTCAATATGGCAGGGCCACATACAGAGACAAACAACCATTCACTCTCACATTCACACCTACAGTCAATTTAGAGTCTTCAATGAACCTAACCCCATTCTGCATGTGTTTGGACTGTGGGCGGAAGCCGGAGAACCCGGAGAGAACCCACATACATACACGGAGAGAACATGTAAACTCCACACAGAAAGGCCCTGGTTGGTTTGAACCAGGATTCGAACCCAGAACCTTCTTGCTGTGAGGCGAAAGTGCTAACCACTACACCACCGTGTCGCCTGATTTCCGGTTAATTTGCAAAAATAACATTCATTTGTTTTGACTTCCTTTGTATTGATTTGTATATTTGGCTTACTTAAAAACATAAATGCAATATCCAATTCCCCCTTCGATCTATTTTGTTCATTACCACAGGGCTCCAGATGGCGACTAAAATGGTCACCAATGCGTCTAACTTTTTGATTTGGCTTTTTTTTCTGCCAGTGGCGACCATCCAGACGCAACATATACAATGCATAGAAATAAGTAATGAAAATAGAAATGGAAATGTTTCGTTTGTGTTGCACGCTAAACTCTCATCTCCTCGTGCCTGCATCCACCTGCCCTGCGTGAACGGATCCGGTTTCGGATTCACATACATTACGGTCGGTCTGTGACGTTACAGCCTGAAATCAGAGGAAGACAGCAGGAGTGCTGGTCTCAGAGGAGGAGAAGGAAGCAGTTAGAAAACACAAGGCAAAGACACCGCCACATGAAGTTAAACTTCACCGAGATAAAAACTCCAGATCAGACAGCAGCCGCTCTTACATTGGCTTCTCCTTCGCCGTGTTTGTGTCCCTATTGCTCAACACCAGGAGGACGGTTTTAAAATCACGTTCCATGTTACAACTATGAAGTGGTATCATGTGTTTTAATTGGGCTATTTCTATGTAATTTTGTTCGACGGAGCTTTTAATATAAAAGTTAAATGTAGCTAACCACATAGTTGGATAACGTTGGCCAGAAAAAGAAATGCATAAACAAAAATATTACATTTCATTCATTTAGCAGACGCCTTTGTCCAAAGCGACTTTCAATAAGTGCATCCAACCATGAAGATATTATAACACATACAGAGAGTCAAATAGTAAAACAGCTTCAACTTCTCTTTTTGTTTTGGTGGGGGGGAAACATTTATGTATTTATGGTAACAAGATGGAAGCCTATTGGATATGGAACATACATTGTGCACACTATGGGATGCAGGGCAGAAAAAAGGCAGACAGTACAGAGGGGAAAGAAAAGGTAAGGGAGACATTAGACATTGAACTCTGACATAGATATATTTTTGCTCTGGGTTTAGGAGACAATGGCTCCTAGACACACCAACTGAGTGATCTGAAGCTGCTAAATGCAGTGAGTCGCTGGCAGGTCCCTTACTCTGCCTTGTTAGTGAAAACAGCCGTGGAAATCAATGATGGCACTTATGAGAACAGTGGGACTGAAATGAATGTTTGTGGCCATAGAACTGAAACAATGAGCTGAAAGACACCTCAGAGATGGGGAGAATGGTAGAGTCAGGTGGCTTTTATATGGGTTATTATAGAATGGGTACATTTTTTTTAATCCGCTTTAAGGTCTCAATTATAGACAAAGATGTGGATGTGAATGGAAGAGTTGTTAAACTTTCCTCATACAGAAATATGCAATGTATACACACACATACACATATAGTGCAATCTTTACATACAGCACTTGAATGTTGAGCTGAGGTCTAAAATACGGTACCAACACAATGAAGAACAGTTCAGTGATGGATGAAACTGTCCCCTTGCTCACTCCTCCTCGGTATCTAGAGTATTAACAGTAAGATTGTGTTTTGAAAAGTGAGTGTCCGTGGTGAGTTGAGGGAGTCCACCCTGTCGTGTTGCGGTACTTAAAATGTGACACAAATTAGAAGGAGGACATTTATGGCAGCTGCAGTCGCCACCAAACACTTCACTCATAAAACCATCAGACAGACGGGAAAAGAGCTGCAAATTGGCTTCAGTTGTTGTCCCTTTGACACACACGCACACACACACAAACACACACACACACACACACACACACACACACACGGAGGACGGAGAGTATAACAACAGTGAGATGAGGAGACATCCATTACGAGCACTTACAGTAGCCAACAGAGAGCTGGTTTGTTTGGCTGGGGAGAGGATTTCTGACCGTCACATGGACATGTCGTGTTAGAGTCTCACTGTGGAACTGTTTCCACTCATTGCCTGCCGGCCTACATGATGTCTTATTATGCTTCCTAACGCCCAGCTGGCTCGCCCGTGATGAAGCCTGAGAGTTCTCTTCTTTCTCTGGCCGTATTTCTCCCCTTTCTCTTTCACTGATCCTCTAAACCTTCCCTGAGTCACGTCTGTGATCATTGATGCTGATTCTTATTGCAGTTTTTTTTTCAATTCTTTGCCTAATTTCCTGGACTAAATTCTCTCTTTCGATCCTTTCTGTTTCCTCCCTTCTTAAAGCTCACAATCCGGACATTAGAGTAAAAGGTACTGTATACTTCTTTTCTTCCTTCCTCTTCCTCACTTCACCATTTGCTTTTTCTCTTCATGAACTGTGGAGTATATCTTCTTATTCAAAATGTTTTTTCTTTCCTTTTGAAATCAGGAGTAGATAACATTATTTCTCTCATCTCCTACATCATTTGCCAACTCTGATGACATGACAGGATGTTAGTATTGTTCTGAGCCAAATGTACAGTGGCTTTATTTTCATATCCCTATCAAGTAGCGGGCTTGGTTTTTTTCACATTGAATATGAAAAGAAAAATGGGAACCTGAAGAAGTAGATTTTAATTGTGCAACAAGCTTTGAATGTATCTGTGTATGTTGTCCAAGTAGCTTTACATTTTTAGTTTTTGAACGCTGTGTCTCTTGAATGCCCACTGAAGCCTCCTAAATTTCTGAACCCTGCAAGTTATTTTTTCCATCAAAAGTTACAAAATATTTATCACAATCTGAACCAGTCCCTGGAGAATTTAGTTTTGTTTTTCCCTGATATTAGATTTCTGGATTCTTATTCTTTTTTCACGAATTGATGACTTATATTTCAAGGTGTCAGTACAGCTGTTAGTTTCACTGTGGTGGACCGCTTTTAGCAGGGCAACGATGCACTCTCTCTTCACTGTCATACTTTACATCAAAAAAGGTACAAAAAACCCTTGAAAAGAGAAAAAGGTCTTAGCTGGGGTCGCGGCCAGATCCCGGGCGAACTATGGAGCTTGGCCGGGGGGAAATCCAATTCACAGGGCAAGTCCCCAGGGCAGAGCCAGCATAGAGGTCGGACGAGGCAGGAGGGAGCGATGGCAGGAGTCAGGCCGAGGAACTGGAGGCAGAGTAGAACAGAATTACCAACTCGGTAAAACAACCACACGCGACTGACTGGTTCGAACAGAGTCTACGATCTGGTGTTGAGGTCGGAGCCAGGTACGTGAAGCACAGCACTTGACTCCTGCCTCAAACAATCTGTCGGCCATATGTTATTTTAGACGCAACGTCAGTGTTGTGTGGTGCGGTCCACACCATTTTTCTATTTTGGATTCACGGAGCCTGGGCTGCGCAGATTTTTTTGGGCAGAACCGACAGGTCGGAGCCGGCGAGGAAATATTGGCAGATTTTTACAAAACGTGTATTGCTTTAGAATCCCTTAGCGCCCCTTTAAGAGACGCGCTAGCGACATAGGCTATATGTTGTGGCGTCGCGGTTCGTGCGTCGGTCTCCCATACCCGAGGCTGCGGGACCGCGGCCCGGCCAGTGAAGTCAAATCACCACAACAACAGAGAGCGTGACAGGCCTTCTCCAAAAATCATGTACTGCCCCTTTAAGTGACTTTTCGCCTTGCGTCTTATTGCATCATGCTTCAATGGATGAACAGGAATCCCCAGTCACCTGTTTGAATGTTGTGGCTGGTAAGTGTAGAGGTCGCAGTAAACTCCCCATAATGCAACGCAGTAGCACCTTTTGCTCTTTAAATACTAGTACTCTTCAAAGATTTTTCTCGGAGTCGCCATCTGGTGGCCATTCGAGATACCGATGAGTTGTGGCTGATCCTGCCTCTCCCACCACGTCTTAGAAATCTACCTAGTCGAATTGCAGAACATCCATTTCCCACTTTGACCACGTGTTTGTTCGACCGCGGCTGCTTCCATCCGGACAGTTGTTCAAGAATCCTTCTATGATTGTCATTTGGTAAATGTGAAGACAGAAGACAGGTTCTGCTGCTGTGTCTGTCTGTTCGTCATCCGCCTCACGTGGCCACAGCTCTTCCTCTGACGTCCTCTCCATCTGTCCATCACAGAGAGTATATTTGGCAGTGCTGCTTTTGTTTCGATTTACTTTTTCTCCCTAATTTTCCTCCCTCTCTCCCTCGTGCCCTCTCCCATTCTCAGGATATAAAGGTAATTTCATGCCAAAGACTTAATAAAGGCCTCACCGTCCCAAAATACAACCACTTCTCACACTGGCTTTGTTCTCTTTAATTTCCATCGACTCTGGGTTTTTATCTTTTTTTCCCATTCTTCTCCCTTCTCACTTATTCGTCTTCCGGTCTCTAACTGCACTCAGTGTATCCGTCCATCCGACTGTGTTCTTCTGCTGCAGCTGTTTCTGCAGTCTCACTTTTTTTTTTGATTTTGTCTGGTTTATGTTCTCGGTTTTCTCTCTCTCTGATCACGTCATTGTCGTCCCAGTCTCTGATTCTCACACAGAAAATAAAAACAGTCGAGGTGGCGCTCGCACACAGAGGGTCACACGCCGACGGTGTGCGACTCCTGTTTTGTCTTGCATCCAAGAGCCTGATATACGTATGTGTGTTCATTTAGCCAGCTCCTCGACGCCCTTCCGTTTTCTGTCTCTCTCTGTTTTCTTTTGTCCTCTGTCCCCTCGTCCCCTCTCTCCAGCTGGGCTCTGCTTGGTTCTGATGCCCATTGTTGATCAATCTATCTGGTCTATCTGGTCCGCCAACCCTCACTGTCTATTCTGTATTAAGAGTAATGTCAACGGAGGCATAAAGTATAGCCTTTGGAGGCATGCAGTCCAAACCACCCTGTCCTCCCTATACTTTGTGCGCTTTGTATCTGTCTGCCTGTTGTGTTTTCACATGGATTTCAACCTGGGGTCTCGTTTGGTTTCAGAGAAGAAGCAGAGACGTTTGTTTAAATTTCCCCTTTTTTCCATCTTCATATTGCGCAGCGACAGGATGTTCTTTCTTTGTTTGCAGATGAAAATGTCTAATAAATTGGAAAGTCATTTCCAATTTCCAAAAAAGTCAAGCGGCACATTAGCAGCCATTTTGGCTTCAGGGAAATCTGAATGGTTCATGTGAAACTACAACAGCCGTGCATTTCACCGAAGGCTGTCTTGTCTGCCGATCTGTGTCCCTCACATGTGGATTCCGTGTATCGATCTGTTTTACATGTCGACCGGTCTGTCTTTCGGTCTGTCCGTCCGCCTGTTGGGGAACGGCTCATCGCACAGGGGTCCACGTGCCTTTACACACGTCAACACTGAACACGTGGGGATTCTGAAGTCTGGGTTCTTGGACTGAAGCTGCTGACCGGCTTTGGTGCTCACGTGAAATTTGTTCAGACCTGGAAACTCAAACACACGTATTGAGAAGTCTGAAGAGAAAACGCCTCTGAAGCAGCATTTCGACCTTACGGGACAGTAGAGCGCAGGATGTACAGCATATATGATCATAGCATGTACAGTATACTGAGCTGTTGTCAGGAAGGTTTTCAAGAGACTAGAGATCTGTTGTGTGTTTTGTCACCAGTTTACATACGCCTGTTTATTTCCAAAGCATCGTCACGCACACAGTCATACATACCCCCGAGAAATCGAGTTGGGGTATTTGGCTTGAACAAACTTAATGGCCTATAGCTGGTACGAATTGACATCAAATCACAAATGGCCACTATAGACAGATGCAGGTGTTAGAGATGATGGTGATGATTAAAATAACAAAGGGTCTGGTCTAGTATAAGTTAGACGTCGACATTGACGTAAATACCTGCGGTCTTCAAGACTGTTCAGACCAAACGTTCCCGAATTGGTTCTGCACGAGCCGACTGTCCCGACACCGCTGACTGAACTCCAAACCTGTCTCGTCCAATTTCCCCTCCTCTCAACTCTGTACATAATCAGACACAGTAATATATTCGTTCACTGCTATTTCTTCACTAATACACATGGAATTGTCTGCATACACTACATACTATACTAAATTCTACCAGAACACAAGAGTCTCCCCGTGTATTTACGCCTCACCCGCTGTCATTATGGGAACAAATTACCCCGCGGGGGGAAGCCACACTTCCGTTGAATTCATAGATGTCTATAAAGGTCACACCTCTTACATGTTTCATGATTGCAGTCTGAATCATATTTTTGCAAAGCGTAAGTAGCCACAGTTCTTCTGCTTCCACACAGCCGTTGTGGAGCAAACGTGACAACTTCATTCCGTTGATTATTTCTCTCGGGTTTATTTCCAGACCACTCCGTATGTACTTGTTTTTGTGTGTAGCGCAGAAGGATTTCATTCAGCAGAGGACACGCGTTGTCCCGTGATGGTCTTATTGCTGTTTCAGAGGAGGAAACACTAATTAAAAAAAGAATTCTCACCGTTCAGAACTCCAGTACTTCACCCACCATCAAAAGTGCAAATTGGTTGAAACCTACTTGACGCCTATTCTGGCCACCTGTGACCCCATCCCACCCGCTGCCGTCGCTCTAACTTTCCTAACCGTTCTGTTTCCCCTGTGCCCAGAGGGCTGCCCGGGCCTCTGCAACAACAACGGACGCTGCACCCTGGAGGCCAGTGGCTGGCACTGCATCTGCCAGTCGGGGTGGCGGGGGGCCGGCTGTCACGTAGCCATGGAAACACTGTGCACGGACGGCAAGGACAATGAAGGAGGTATGTTTGTGTGGTGTACAGCACATACGCTGTAGGAGTGGGAGAGGAGAGGGATGGTTGCATGGTTTTACAGATACAGTTGTTCAATGAATGGATGAATACGGGGTTAGGACAATGAAAACCATTGGAGGAGGCAGAGTGCTGGTTGACCTGATGTCCAGTCAGGGGCTTAGCGGGGAAAATAGTTAAGGATTTTGCCTTTAGGTGTTCAGGGTCAAATTTAGTCTTAAAATGAATGATGTAGAAATTGATTTAAGGGTCACTTGTGTTTAAAAGCTTTATACAGGTTCTATATCCACATAATGCAGAAAGTCAATCGTGTTCATCCATGTGTGGGTCGTAATGTGGTTTAAAACACATGTTGTTACTTTGCCATGGTGTGCAGCATATATAAAACAGCAGAGAGCGGAGAACAAATGATTTAATCTTATGGATTTTGAGGGGAGGGGGGTGGAACCTGTCACGGCACTGGCTGTGTCTTAGAGACATTGTGTGTGCTTTTTGATTCGGAACGTCGATGCTCCGACATCGACAGCAGTGTTTCCAGCCAAGCTTTGGCTGCACTCCTCGCGATAAATTCCATGCATAATGTTGTCTGTTATATCAAATCTGAGCCATGGAAATTGGACGAACTGTTCCCTCTGAAACAAATATACTTTGGCCTGTTTGGATGTGGTTGGCTCTGGCTCTGAAGCCATCCGCCTCCGAGTCCACCCAGGCTGTTGGAACAGGACTGGGAATCTTACCGGTCCGAGGGGATGATGCCTTGTCTGTGCTGGGCTTTTCAGGGCCGGACCCAGCATCTTTCTTAATGTAAAAGCAAAACAATCGATATATTTCTCTTAATTTTTGTCCCTCAAGGACAGTAGGATAGGCTACAAGTATTGTATTAAGGCTTATACGCTGATTTCTTTTTCCCACCAAGATTCAGCA
The DNA here is from genome assembly GCF_022379125.1 of Scophthalmus maximus. Taxonomy (NCBI): domain Eukaryota; kingdom Metazoa; phylum Chordata; class Actinopteri; order Pleuronectiformes; family Scophthalmidae; genus Scophthalmus; species Scophthalmus maximus. The sequence goes on from NC_061522.1 coordinate 22,865,272, forward strand.
AAGAAGAATACCAGGGTCAGAGCCAATCGGAGACAAAGGCCGGCCCCTACTCTGCCTCTGATTGGCTCTGACCCTGGTATTCTTCTTCCCTGTATGCTGGTGGAGGGAAAAACGTAACGCTGCGCACATAGACGCTGTCCAGTAGCTGAATGTCCATGATGTGTGATCCAGTGTGTCCACCAGAGGACTTGTGTGCTCATTGTGTTCAGGTTGTGATGACTCGAGGTCATGATATTGAACTCCAGTGCTTTTGTAAATGAGCACATGGTGCAGCCAACGATAAATGAAGTCAAGGCAACTCTTTTCATATAGCACACCGCTGCAGCACACTGCTGCTTTCCCATGAAGGGATTTGTGTTTAGCGTTTTTTTGAAATGTGTCTGTCTTTTGGTAGACGGCGTTATGGTTTGGGATTTCTAGTCAATAGGTCTAGGAATAGTGTGTGAGCAATAGTGTAGTATTACAAACTGTGTAAGATACTGTGCCCAAAATCAATCTTTAAAGAAAAAAGAAAGGGAAAGGATGAACTGGCTCCTCTGGTGCTACCTGCTCTTAGGACGCAGCTCAACTGGACAAACTGTTAGAGATAAAGAGAACGAGGCAGTGTGTGTGTGTGTGTGTGTGTGTGTGTGTGTGTGTGTGTGTGTGTGTGTGTGTGTGTGTGTGTGTGTGTGTGTGTGTGTGTGTGTGTGTGTGTGTGTGTGTGTGTGTGTGTGTGTGTGTGTGTGTGTGTGTGTGTGTGTGTGTGTGTGTGTGTGTGTGTGTGTGTGTGTGTGTGTGAGACATACCTTCTCGTCTCCATCTGTCTGTCCACTCTGCTCACCTCCTCCTCCCTTGCTCCCTGGCACTCACTTATCCCTCCTTTCCTAATCCCTTCTTCTTCCATCATTCCATCCCCGTTCCTAATTATTTACATTGCAGCCCTAATCCTCCCTCCGTCACTCTTTCTCTTCTCTTCTTCACCAACCGTGTTTCCTAGAAGTGATATTTATATACAACTAATATTCAACAACAATAATATTTTAATGTAATATAATTGTCAAGTGAAGTCAGTTTTATTCATATAGTGCCAAATCATAACAGTAATCATCTCTGGACGCTTGACATTTTCTAATAAAATAGTAAGAGAATGTTGTTGGTTTACGTATTTGACAAGTCACAAATACATTGATACTGAACGTATCAGTAAAATGTATTTCCTTCGGTTTTCAGTACAATCACCACCTGTAATAACTGCAGCATTATTACAGTGTGATATGTTTCTGTTCAGACTGTTGTTGTATGAACCACAGACTGGATGTGAACCTGGTGTCTGGTCTGACAATCCTGTGCTTTGTTACCACCCCTCCCCCCAACCAGCTCCTGGCCACTCAGCTACCATTTATATATATATAACAGTTCTCTATTTATTAAAAAAATAAACTCCAAAACATAAGCCAGTCAGAGATTACATTGCCACCAGAAATTAAATAGGAAAGAAGAGTAGTATAGTATTATGAACTTAATTCTTTGAGATGGGTTGCGTGACCATTTGTAATGAATATATACTTTCTACGTACAAATTCTAGCGTCATAAATCATCCTCCATCTTTGTCTTTTTCCTCTGCCTTCACACTAGACTGGCTTTGTTAGTCATTCTTAATACCTCCTTCCATTCGCATTCCTTTTTTATCCCTCGCTCGCCTCCTCATCCCTCTATTCATCAGTCATTAGTGTGTTTTCATCCACTGGCTCTCCCCTTCTGACAACCTTCTGTACTTTAACCAACCATCTCATGTCCCGACCCTTCCGTCTCTGCTTTTTGATTATTATAACTTGTGTGTTTCAGACGGCCTGGCTGACTGTATGGACCCAGACTGCTGTTTGCAGCCCTCCTGTCAGAACCAGTTATACTGCAGTGGGTCACCTGACCCAGGGGAGGTGCTCGGTCAGTCTCTGTCCTCGATGGCTCCTCAGCAGGTAAGGAGCTACGATTAGAAATGAACCACGAGGGCGTTGAATCAGGAGCCGTTTCACCTTCATCCAAGAGGCTTCTTCAGTTCTGACTAAGTTGTGGTGAATCCCAGGTCTTCTGTGGGGTGAGGGCAGTGTTAATGCTCCCGACAGTTTGAACGACCGCTGGTGAAACTGTTATAACGAGAGTCTTTAAAATCATTGGAGTCACCTTTTTCCACATAGGTGTTCACAAAAGGTTACGTTGTTTTTAAGTCTGCTGGGAAGAGATTCAAGGACAGCATTGTAAGTGGGAGAAAGATGATAAGCATTGCAATGATGCCCAACTCACCACAACTTAGTAAGAACTGCAGAAGCCTCTTGGATGAAGGTGAAACCTCTTCAAGAAACCTCAACCAAGTCCAGTTGCTCCCGATTCAACACGCTGACCTTGATGAATGAGAATCTCCACAGACAATTTGAAATTAAAGGCGCAGTAAGCAATTCTAAAGCAAAACCCATTTTGTAAAAATCTGCAAATATTTCCTTACTGTCCATTAGCTGTCTGTTCTGCGTGCACGCCGAAAAAAAATCTGGGTTTCCGGGGCAGCCCTGGCTTAGTAATCAAAAATGAAACAAATGGTGCGGACCGCACCACACAGTACTGCGAGTACAGTTTGTCAACATCACTTGCCGGTACTTTAAGAGACGTGCTAGGGGTTGGGGGGTTTTGGCCTAATGGTTTGCACTTCGGTCTCACATACCAGATGTCTCTTGTTCTGGCCGTAGCACAAAAATCACAACAACAACAAAAAGAAAGACAAGCTTTCTCCAAAATCGCTTACTGCCCCTTTAAACCGAAATAAATCCAGAAGTGTTATTTCCAGGGGCAAACTGACAGGAGTGACAGGAGGCAGTATTATCTGTCTAACTTCTTACTTCCTTCCATCTCCTTTAGGCTGCACGGTCTTTCTACCAGCGCATTCACTTCCTACTTGGCCCTGAATCCACTCACGTTGTCACCGGAGACAGTCCGTTCAATAGAAGGTAATTATGTCTCAGTCTCGGTGTGTGCTTTTGTCCTAACTTCTTGGCTACCTGCATGACAGAATGGAGCAGAATTCGCGATTTTTTCGATTCACAATGCGTCTTACATGCAGGTCATAGCTTACCCTACCATAATATGAGCAGCTGCAGTTTGGGTTTGCATTCTGCCTGGAAGGGTATAAGGACAGAGATCACTTTACATGGACTTAAGGTTCACAGATTTCCTTGCTAACATAAGTTAATCTGCCTCAGACATAACATTCTTTAAATATGACAAGAGAGGAAGAGAGTGTGTCAAATATAGAGAGTGAACGACAGTGATGGCAATTCTGTTCGGCCATCTTTCTGCTCTTGACACTTTTTTTATACTCGTCTCAATATTTCATAAGCGCAGAGAGCCACAACCCCTCATAAAAATGTCCTGTATTTCCATAATGGAATGGACCTGCAACCTTATAATAAAAATGCTTTATTAGACAACCATAAAACACTGTACATGTGTGGGTGGTTGGAGGCCTTTAAAAAAATGGCTGTTCAACACCTAAATGTAGAAAAATGTTTTAATTTCCCCTTCGGCTTCGGACAAAATATTTAGGCCTCGATAAAAGCAGAAGGAGGCAAACTTTGACAGTGGCGTGTTCAACCTTGCAGGTGTGGTAGCCAAGCACTTGTTATTGTGCCTGTCATCCAACCCAACCACCTCTGAATGACTTTGCTGCTGTTAATAAATGTAGCACTCCTCTCGCAGAACCAGACTGGGCTCCCGTCTGCCTCCACCAGAGCAGAGCAACCTTATATATAAAGCATAAACTCAGTTGCACTTTCCGGTCCGGTTCAGGAAAGTGTGTTCTTTTGGAACCAAAGGGCAGAAGGATGGCGGTCTTGCATTCAACCGACGTGACGAGATTGTGTTGCAGATATTTTCTGTAGGCTTTGCAGGGGCGTAAAGTCCAAGCCCCTGATATTAGTGAGTCAGACATATTTCAGCTGACATTGTTATTTCTTGTATGGTCAGTTTTGAGTTACATTTCGGTGAGTAGTCTCTGATCAGATGCGATTTCCTCCCTAATCAGTATGTATGTGTATATATATATATATATATATATATATATATATATATCTATAGTGATTCCTCAGTGGACTCTGCACTTCCCCTCACAGAGTAATAGTAATTAATAGTAAGTAGTTAATTACAGTAAAAATACTGACATGTCTTTTATAAATGTTGCACAGCGAAGCTTTGATTAAGTGAATGAGTCGCTTCCATCTCTCTCTCTCCCCAGCTTGGTGTCGGTGATTCGAGGTCAGGTGTTGACGGCCGACGGGACGCCTCTGATTGGAGTCAACGTGACATTCGTTCACTATCCCGAACACGGATTCACTGTAACGCGCAAGGATGGCATGTGTGTATTTATGTTTTGTTTATATTGATACACAATATATGTAACCGGGGTTTTTTTCCCTGCATCATGAGATTGTTTACCTAGCCTCATTTCTCAAAATTCTCTATCTTCCAAAATTCTTTGGGACCAATATGAGGTACCTGACGATATAGAGATCAAGTATTCAAGGCTGTGCACTCTGTTGTTGTTTTCGAACAAAATATACTGTACCTCATGAGGTTCAGATTCCACACGTTACTGAAACAAACCTACAGCCAGGTGTGTTTTTGGCACACTGTTTACATACTGGATATCTACAGTATATATCAGAAACAGTCAACGTCTGATTTCTTCCATCGCCGCTGTTCCTCAGGTGTTGCTTCCCATTCTTCACCTCTATGAGTGTAATAACCAAAAGGGACATTGGACACAAACTTGTACCGCTCATTCTCTTGGTCACTTCGTCAAAGCAAAACGCACAGACGTTATACACACGCTACACATACTACTCATCAGCGCACCTCATCCTTTCCATTGTCCATTGTAGAAATGGTAATCCATAAATGGACAGACTAAAGATACTGAGATGGTACTAAGGCTCAGGTCCCGTCAACGTGGTTCTCATGAATGGATCACAGTGAATGAACCACTCGTTCACTGTAGTAACCTGGTTACCATCATCTGCGTGTATATGAAGCAGGTCAATGATCAGATTTCTCTACCGACCCAAGACTAATTTGGGAATCATTGCTGATGATTTATTTCTGTAGAGTGTTCTGTCACTATAGAAATAAATCAGTGATAGAGCAGACTGACAATGCAGTGAAAGATTTAGCTCTTCTTCATAATGCAAACTGCCCGAATTATATACATATTTTTTAAATCCCCACTCGTCCCATGTGGGCAGACTTGTTTCGTCCTCCTTCAAGCTCGGCTCCTCCACCAGAGGCCTGAGAGCCTGAGGGTTTTGTGAAGTATGTATCAGAGAATGGCCGAGCTATGATCCTGTGGGAATAGAAGATCCAGACTGACAGAATGGTGATCCATGGTGGTCAACAAACAGAAGGGGGCCGTAGCAACCCCAAGCCACAGCAACATCGAGATGGTAGAAGGGGCACGCGAGGAGCTCAAATATACCAAGGGCTGAAAGAAAAGCTAGAAAGGATGTGGAAAGTGAAGGCACCAGTGGTGCCGGTGGTGATCGGTGCACTTGGGGGTCTGACCTCAAACTGGGAGAGAAGCTCCAACAGATTCAAGGAACAACGTCCGAGGTCTCTGTCCAGAAGAGCTCAGTCCAGGGAACAGCTAAGATACTGCGCAGAACCCTCAGACGCCCAGGCCACTGGTCCCAACACACACACGCACGCACGCATGCACGCACGCACACACACACGCACACACACACTGCTGCTACACGTTTCAATAGTTCTCGGGGTCAACACAACTCAGTCAGAACAGTTTGAATCAATTTGATCGATTTTAGTTATAATCACACTGATCTTCATCTGAAAGCAGTGTTTTACAGCACTCCACATGAATTTATTAATATACATGACATATTGGCATTGACATTTTGTTTGTTTTTGATGTACTGAAGGTTCGACCTCCTGGCCAATGGCGGGGCGTCGCTGACACTGAGCTTTGAACGGGCTCCATTCATCACCCAGTACAGGACGGTGTGGGTGCCGTGGAACATCTTCTATGTGATGGACACGCTGGTCATGAAGAAGGTGGGTGATGTCACTGCCGTCCGTCTGTCCTCCCGGGGTCATGCACCCAAATCCCTCTCCGGTCACAGCCTCTCAGTGATGGAGCACCTCTCCCAGGGGTTGACGGCTGTTGACTGTATTCCTATGTGTTGTGGTTGTATCCAGGGCTTTAAATTGACACCCGCCAACTCCGCCAAATGCGGGTCAAAATTGACTTTGACGGGTAACATTGTAAAGTTACTAGCCAATTTTTATGGTGATGAATGAAGCAACACTGCGTCTGTTTGAATCGGCTGCAGTAACGATGCAACGTCGTAGAACTAATCCCACATTTCCCATGACCACTATGTCGTGGCGTGTCACGCGACCATCGGCTACGTGCCTCTAGCGTGCGTGGTATTGATTACGAGCGAGCTACGCTGAGAAGACGAGCGGAAAGGTGCGAGATAAAACAAAGGAGCTGAAAAATGAATTAGTGAAGTTAATGTTAGCCGGGTAAAAAAAACACACATGGAGAGATATTTTTCGGGAGTTAAAAAGAACAGAAGAGCAAAAGAGGAAGGCTGCAGACACAAGGGACGATGAAGATTAAAGAGGAGGGGTCTTTAAATTTGAAATGACTGTCGGGTCGTGAGTGGCTTGTATTTGACCAAGAAACGAATATTACATATATATATATATATATATATTTTTTATCATTGTAATGTACATCTTCCATCAACGCAAATGAAAACAATTTAAAGAAACATGAATTCTTAAATGTATTCAGTGGGAATTCATAATTTGGGAACTTTTTCCCCGGAAAAAATTTGGCTAGTGGAAAATCTGATTGGCTGGTTGCTTTAAAACTCTACTTGCCACGTTGGCTGGCGATCAAGAAAGTAAATCTAAAGCCCCTGTTGTATCACTGTGGTTTTGTGCCGTTCTGCATGGCTTGTGTCTTGTCAACTCCGCCTCAGCGCCCCTGCTGTCTTTAATGGTGTCCTTGTCTTTGTTATTTAAATCCTATCACCCAAATGGCTCCAATACATCTGGCCAAAGGACCGCAGTTGGGAAGAAGCCAGCGGGCTAACTTTGGCTCACGTTGATTGATGTGTGCTGTGGCTGCTGTCCTTATAAACACGTAGATGAAGAGAAAAATGATGACAGACAGCAATAC